>NC_056745.1:1357164772-1357327272 GCF_019279795.1 Protopterus annectens
ACTTCTCTGGTGGGAACTTTCCTAACCCCAGAAAAAGTATTTTCTGATACTGATCTCTTCCTTAAATCTACCTCATCAAAATCCATAGCAAGGGAATTTCTGAGGATGCTGGCTTCCGTATCCAAATTTATTCTTGTGGCTCAATTTGCCAGACTTCACATGAGGACAATTCAATGGTTCATCAAATCTATGTGCACTGCACATCTTCGTTTTCTAACTTTTCCAATTACTGTTCTCAATTTTATAAAGAAAGAACTCAAATGGTGAGTCAGTCAAGTCCTAGTAAATGCATGTCTTTCTCACCCTACTCCTTGTCAGTCAGCCATCAAGAGTCTGCATGAGGTCAGCATTTCAACTAGTCAATGTCCTCCCCGTCAGTCTCACGTGTAGTGCAGTCATAAAACTGGATCAGTTTTGACTGACAGCTATTTCATGTTGTGAACCCATGTTGGCTGATGTCCTAGAGATTGCTGTTCTTTAAAAAATGATAACTGTCTTCCCTTCAGAATGTTCTTGGCTTCATTTCCACTGTTGTTAAAGCTGTAGGTTTCGTAGCTCCACCGATTTTTTTCTGCTCTCTCCCCATGCAAAACCGCTACAATTGCTGTTTTTCATTTCTCGGATACGTCTGCAGTAGTTAGTGCATTTGCAGCAGTAGGGATAATGTAGAAATCAGAAGTATTTTACAAATTAGCTTCAACAGGTAACTATAATAATGTTTCAGAGATAGTGTCCTGGAACATAAATGGCCACTGCAGCCTAATCAAATGGACAAACTAGTCCACCTCTTAATGGCCTTTACTTCAAACATTATCTTCCTTCACTAAACTCATTTTCTGAAGTATTGAATGCTAAACTCACAAGGATAGCATTCACTTTTTCCAAAGGCCTCTCTGCAGAGGGATCCATGCTGACATGTGGGTTGACTGGGCTGGATTCTTTTCAGGACACCAATGGAAAAATATGTGGAATCAACTTAGCTTGGGATGACATGGTGCTTACTTTGGTTATTATGTAACTATACCCACAAATATCAGTCAATCAATTAAAATGGATTTTAAGATTATGGTTGACAATCTGGGAGTTTGGCAGATTTAGGCCAGAAATGTTAATACCCTTACTTATTCAAGGCACCTCGGCACCCGCAAAAAAATCTACTGCTAATCATTAGTGGACCGGAGTTCCGCTGTGACGACCCCTAACCGGGAAAAGCCGAAAGAAGAAGAACAACAACTCATTCAGGTGACACCTAAATAGACTGAATTGTTAAAATCACTCCACTAACAGGGCAGTTGAAGCTGTAATCTTCAGTTTTGGAGTGGCTGATCTAGGAGTCTTCGAACTAGGAAATCATTTGAGTTTCACTCACTTCTGTGTGCACCTATCCTGGTATTAGATATTGTCTTTGTTTCTGGGGATGTGACAGAAGAGAACTCTGTGCTTGAGACTTTTTTGTTAGCCCAGTTAGACGATGCATTTCTATGTGTTGCAGTTAGTTTGGCACCAGGCATACAGCCAAGAGCTGTTTGGCGGGGGGGGGGGTTACCTTCCCTTTTTTTATCTCGGGATCTCTGTACATAGTTTTGTGAGGCTCACAAAGAAAGATACTATCATCATCATATATTACAAGATATGTTCAAGTGCTACATCAATGCATATCAGCATAGATGACTAATCAATAAAATGCATGGGTAGCAGTCTGAGCACGTGGAAACTGTGGACCTTGTAATGTGTCCTTCTCTAATAAGTTACACTAAAACTGACAACATGTTTTTTATTTCCCCTCCTTAGAGAAGAAAGCAGGATTATTAGATATTAAAATCAGGATGGCTTTAGAGAAAGTTAGAAGTTACATTTATGCAGCTAGCCATCACATTTAGCTAAAATATATCACTGTGTGATGGTACACTTAAGGATTCTCAGTCATGCAAGAACGTTTTCTTATCAGGAAACCATCAGTAGAAATAGAAATCCACAAGGAAGTGCTTGATTCTAGCAGCATGGTCTCTTTCTGATGGGCATTTCATTTGTAAACTTTCAAAGGGACCTTTTATATTCTTATTCTACATTTATTATACATGACCTGGAAGAGAAGGTTAACCTTCTTAAAACAGGCAAAACTCCGATTCTGTATGATCTACTGCATGAACTTGATAAGTTATTGCTCAGGCAAAGAGTCTTCATATATCCACCCGTAAATATCATATTATCATCAAGCAGATCCCAGTGGATTATCATCGAAATCTTGGAGCTATCCTTCAGTAACAAGGCTCCTTAAACTTGCTAAACACATGAAAAACACACTACAGTATATTTTGTTTAAATCTCGACTATAAACGTTATATACTATTTGAGCCAGAAGGATTATTTGCTTGCTAAGTAAGAACATCCATCCTGACCTATTCATATTGGGGTGGGGGGTGCAGCTAGACAAAAAGTTTTGTAAATAGAGTGATGGGAGCCATCAGGGCAGGGTAACAGATGATTCCTTTGATAGTTATGGGAGTAGATACCAAAAAGGTCTTTGACTAGGTTTCTTGGCTGTACCACCTTAAGGGTGTTTGACTTCCATGCTAATATGATACTGGCACAAACTATATACACTGATTCTTTTGAAATATTAGAATGGGTTATTATATCATAGGGAAAGTTCCCTCATCTAGTGGCACAGGGTAGGGATACCTGCTCTTTTTTCAGTTATTTGTGCTAACTGTGAAACTGTCGGCCATTTTTTTGTAGGACTTTTTTTTATCTCGCATGACACATTGGGAAGGTGGCAGTTCCTCGAGGTTGTAAGCATTTTTGTTAATGATCTCATATTAGCACTCCAGAACGGCCTAGCAGAGATTTAGGTCTGTTAAGTAAATCTGGAGTAGCATCCAAACTTAAAGTTAAATGTGAGAAAAATGGTGTTTTGTGTTTAGAATGTACACCTTCACCATCTTAGAAAATAGCTTTTCCATCAAAGTGGTTAAAGCTAAATGTACACTTTGTGGAAGTGGATCTCTTGCTCAGCTGTGGGTAAGATTAGTCAGATTCCAGTAAATTTAGCTGCATCACTGTCAATATGCAGACAAAGGACTAACCTTACTCAAAATTATTCCTTTAACTAAATTATTATATTTTCTAGCTGGCTCAAGTGTTCACTCTCTTAAAATGGTAATAAATACTTGGAAACAGTCAAGGTTAAAGCTCTTCTAGGATATGAAAAAAAAGACTGGATAATGGTTATGGCTAGGAGAAAATATGGGCAGCAAATATTTGTGTTGAGGAATAGTGTCAACTCACAGAAGTGTGGGTGTGTGGGGGGCACATATCATATGAAATGATGATATTGTTAACTTTTGATGTAATATTGCTTAGTAAAAGAAAAGTAAGTGGGGGCTTCGCCCTCCACACCCCCCCTTGTGGGGCTGTACCCCCCCCAACTATATATTCTAACTCCAGGGTCGCACTACAGTGGGGAAAGGGGCATATTCCATTTTCTTGCTAATAATACTTGTCAGTCAAATGAAGTGTCAGGCAAATTAAATTTCAGTCATTTGGTCTCAGGCAAATGGGTGTCAGGCAAATGGGAGTTAGGTCAAAAGAAGTAGACCCATATATATATATATATATATATATATATATATATATATATATATATAAAACTATATCTATCTATCTATCTATATATATATATATATATATATATATATATATATATATATATATATATATATATATATATATTCACTTTAGAAGCTCGAAATACTGAAATATCGAATTTCAGTATATCATGCCCATAAAGTCGAATCCTGGAAAGAACAAAAACTCAGAAGCGCGAAATTCAAAATCTCACATACCGGAGATTTTGAATTAACACTTCTGGTGTTTCGCTGTGGTTATGGATTCAGGTAAGTGCTTATGTGTTAATGGTTTTGGGTAGGGGCTGTGGTGTGTGTTAGTGTGTTTTGTTAATATGATGTGTGTGTGTGTGCGAGAAGAATGTAACTTGTGTGGTGGTGTTTTGTGTGTTTGTGTATCTAGTGCGACCTCGGAATTAGAATATATAAGTAGGGTGTGTGTGTGTGTGGGGGGGGTGCAGCCTCCCACATGGGGGTGTGCAGGGGCACTTGCTCCTCTGCTTTTATGTAGGACAGAGCATGTGTTTGTGTGTGGGGAGGAAGGTGTGTGTTTGTGTACATCAGAAGCGGTAATTCAAAATCTCCGGTATGTGAGATTTTGAATTTCGCTCTTCTGAGTATTCATTCTTTCCAGAATTCGACTTTATGAGCGCAAAATACTGAAATTTGATATATTTCAGTATTTGGAGGACATACAAAACAAGCTATGTCTTCCACTATGGTGCGATAGTCACGGACCTTAGGGTTAGGGCGTGGGTTAGGGTAAGGGGATAGTTAGTAAAGCTATCCCCTTACTCTAACCCATGCCCTAACCCTAAGATTTATGACTGTCACACCATAGTGGAGGACATTGCTATGTCCTTCACTGCGCTGCAGTCATCATGGACCTTAGGGTTAGGGCACGGGTCATGGTAAGGTGATAGCCCATGACCCGTGCCCTAACCTTAAGGTTCGTGAGTACTGCACGGAAGTTCAGTACAACACCCATTCATTGTACTGAACTTCGCGTAAGTGCACTTTCGATTAAGTGCACTTTCGCTGCAGTGAGCATTCCATGCACTATTTCAAATTAGTGAAAATTTGATCTAGTGTATGGAACCCATTTATATATATATATATATATATATATATAAATATATATATACACACACACACACACACACACACACACACACACACACACACACACACACACACACACACACACACACACACACACTGTCATACACACTAATTCCTAATTCCTTGGTCACACAACTGACTTGATGATATTAAGGCTTCTGGTGGAAGGAAAGGGCAGGGAAGTAGCCTGTTTAAAAAGATAAACATTCGATTCAGATGAAGAATTATGGAACTGTTGAATGGCTATCTTTTTTTTCACAAATCATTATTTTGGCTATGCAAGGATATTTGCAGTGGGTTCCCTCTGGATCAACTTAGGAAGCATCTCCCGCTGTTCTTCTGGTTGTCTTTTGAAGACAATAGTAAGATGACGTACGATGAAGGTATTGCAGAAAAAGGCAAATGAAGGGCTTGCTCTTTGGCTGCAGCTCATAAGAGATGGAAGCTATTATCTTTCAGAAGTCCTGCAGTTTTTGTAAGATAAAAGCAAGTGATATGATGTTTGATAGCATATCTTCCTTAATTCAGCAACAGTGGATAAAAGTTCAGGAGCTAGGCACTAATTTTTTGCCCCAGTGGTTAATAAATGAAGCTTAATAGCTTTGGGATGTTAAATTTTGTTTTATTACCCAAACCTATGTCTTTGCTAGAGATGTAACCTCACCACTTCCAGACAGTGTTTGACAAAGGATAAATGAATATGGCAAACTTAACCTTACTCTAACAGATAAAACCTTTATGTTGTTATCCCACCTGTGTTAGTTACCTCAGCAGGAGTGAGCTGGTTTTCATAACTCTATACTTTCATAACCCCTCTAGTGCCTCTCGAGTATGGATCAAATGTTACTTTATGGACCAGGTAATGTTCACCGTGAAGAGACCTTAAGAAACATAATATAATGACAGTTCCTGAATCCTTTCTACATAGCTCAAGTTTCCCTCCCCTACAATGTTTGGTAGTAAGGAATCATATCTTTCCAATTACCTTCACAGAAATTATATAACACAGCACTGTATTGAATAGTGGGCTCTATCAGCGAGGTGTAAAGGGATTTCCTTAGCTTAAATACACTTGTCCTTTAGAATTATCCAAAGAATAGGCATTTCTGAGTTGATAGATACACGCTTAAAATTTAAGTTATTTACTACTATTGTTGCTTTGCATTTATTAATTTATTTTTGTGTTGGTCCTTCCTTTATGATTGAGCCTCCTTTCCAGACATTTTACTGGCTCATTTAGTCCTCAAATGGTAAGATTACCATGGCCTATTTATTTCCCTAGAGGTAAGATGCAGGCATGATGGGAATGGTGCTATCATCTTTATGGTGAATCAGGTTTTAATTTATGCTCTACCATTTCTTTGCACATGCCTGCCAGTACCTCTGGGGTTGGGTATTATATGGGACTGTTACTTCCTTCCATGGATGATGTAAGCCCACAACTTCCCCAACCCTTACAAGGCAAGTGCTTTCAATAGCTTTCTAGTATCCACTTGAGTAGGTGAAATGGTAACATATTCCTTGAAGTGCACCTCTTCCTTTCCACCGTGAGAGAAGCAGGCAGACTCAGTCTCTCCATTCTTCTCCTGTCCTCAGTCAGCTCCTTAGACTCACCCTCTCTAGTCTTCTCCTGTCCACAGTCAGTTCCTGAGGCTCTGGGAATACTAATAAATGTCTGGTTGTCTGGTCATAATCAGACGTCCCTCTATTAATCTTTGCTACATAGTGAACCATTGCCCGTGGATTTTTAGTGATGATGTTTTTTATAATTTAGTCATTTATTTTGTAATCAGAATTTATGTCCTTTTTGCCAAATCTCATGATGCTGTGTTTACTGGCATTAAACTTACTGGTGTTACTATTCTACCAGGAGTGTATATATTGGAGATCATCCTTCCAAACTTTGACATGTTTTACTGAAGTATTCACGTTACCAAGTTTGTAGTCAGCAACATATTTCGATACATATAGCTAATTTCCCATGATTCCATCTGTGAAAAGTAATCTAAGTCCAGAAGAGGTGGTTCTAATGGAAAGTCATGTCGGATTCCATTGGCAACCCCTGTAGAGGTTGACAGGTACAGCCCCCAGTATCACTTGTTATATCCTGTTGCTTAACCACTGTTTTTTCTTCAGCAGTACCAAACATGTCAATTCAAAAGCAACTATAAAGTCCAAGAGAGAAGCATCCATCAGGCAAATAACTAAGTGAGAATAAGAGCTCATATTTTGATGATGCTATCAGATGATAGTGGAGCACAAGACCGACGTGAAGAAAATTGTTTTCACAGCAATAGATGCACTGGCAAGCTTCATAACATAAACAAAGATGATCCTGCTTCATTATGCATTTTTGTCCACTTTATTTATTGACATTTGATTACTGGGAAAGACTGACTGGGTAGGTAGCCATTTTCAGTGAAGGCCCAGGGAGGGAAGCTCCAAAGTATTACAAAAACATTTTAAGAATGATCATTTTACAAACTTAATAAATAATACAAAACATCTACACTTTGAAGAAACACACCAAATCAGACATAATATGACAAGATTGGTTAAAAGTAAATACAAATTATATAACAATAATTTAATATTTTACAGAAATTTTGGCCAGTTTAAAGAAATTAAAGGTTGTTGTTGTTGTGTCTTTCGGCTTTTCCCAGTTAGGGGTCGCCACAGCGGAACTCCGGTCTGCTAATGATTGGCAGTAGATTTTTACGTGCTGAGTTGCCGGCCCTGATGCACAACTTTCAATGAAGGTACGCCCATTCACTCATGTCTCCACCTAGAAGACGCTCTAACTGAGAATCGAACAGGACAACATCCTACTGTGAGGCGACAATGCTACCGCAGCACCACCACCGCAGTAAAGAAATTAAAGGTAAGTTAGTGTAATTCAAATAGGAATTGAAATGTGAAGTGAGTGAAAAAAACAGGGTTATGACATACTTAGATAGAGAGTCTCTGGAAATAAATTGATTGAAGTAAGGAAGTGAGTGCAGAAGGAGTAGTAAGGAGGAGTTAGGTGTGAATAGGTCCTTGTTCATATTTAGGGATATAGATTATTCTGGGGCTGAGCAAGAACAAAGACCAATTTTGGCTATGAAGTCTTTTAGAATGTTTTTAAAGGACTGGAGGGAGGGTGTTGACCTTTCACAGGGACAGGGACTGGACTCAATCCTTTGCTGGGGTGCTTCCTGTGTGAAGTAAATGCAGCCTTCCCTTTTATGCATGAAAAGGCCTGGTTTTCTTCTACATCAAACAGATGCTATATTAAATTGACAATCCTTCAAATTCATCTCAGTTATACATGCCCTGTGTGAGCAAATGCACCTGTGCATCCTGTGATAGATTATTACCCCATCCAGTATTAGTTTCCCTGCTTTGTGCTGTTAAAGGTTCCACCTCCCATGTGACCCTAAATTAGATTAACCAGGTGATTTACAAATGATTTAATGAATGCTAAGATCAGTAGAATGTAAGATATTTATTAACTCCTACCAACATGTTATCCAGCAGGAAATGATATGGGAGAAATGAGTGAATCATGTAACATTATTATCTGTGTTTGTATGCTTATGTTTTATTCTATTTTAAGGTAGTTTTGAAGCATGGGTCAACATTTTCAGCTTCAGTTGTTAAAACCTTACCTTGGCTGCTTTAGTACTGTTCTCATGTCATATATTTGTATCATTTACTATAACTTCAAATTAGTATTGATTTTAGTGTCAACTTATGAAACCACTCTTTTTTTTTTTTTTTTTGCAATGTGCAGTATCCCTTCTTATTTATGTGATCAAATGGAAGTCTTTTTAATGATTTCTCATGCAAATTACTTAAAAGAATTTTGAAAGCTACAGATTATCTTTAAAAAAACAAACAAACAAGAAACAACTATATTGAATTATCACTTATGGCATAGACAATCATACATTTATATAAATGAAAACAAACCATGTTGCATATTTTCAGTTGCAAACATTATACATCACATATAATCTTCTATGCAGTCATTTTCCATCAAACATTACATAGCTCATTCAATTCCTGCCTTCCTTTAAACCTCATTCTTCTTCCAAAACATTATTCTGCATGTATTATTCCCACAATTCCCATTTTTCTATGTAATTTCCTCCTACGCTTTTCTAAAGATCCCATTTCCAATTTTAACCATAAAGGGTCTTGTGCAATTTTCCTGTGTGGCACACTTAGTACTTGAGAGTCTGGTTATGAGATCATTCTTATTAAATTGCACTCCAGCTACTACCAACTAGACTTTAGCTCTGTAGAGACCCTAGAGAACGATTAAAGTATTCCTGAAATATTCCAGCCCTTCTAAAGGAATATTTCAGGAATTTTGTGATTAAAATTGGCAAGATAGATGGTAACTTTGTCAACAGTTTATGTACCTTGGTTGAGCTTGTTTTAGATAACAATTTTTTTGTCTTTAATAAAAATTACTACAAACAAAAAAGAGGAGTAGCGATGGGTGCCAGGATGATATCTTTGTATGCAAATGATGTTATGAGTTGGCAGAGCCATGACCACCTGTGTGCAAATGTACATTTTTCAAAGGCTGGGTTTTACAAGCATTATATAGATGACTTATTTTTTTGTATGGCAAGATGACTATGATGAGCTTAACACTTATATTTCTAGGACCTCAATGCCAGTACTGGTTTTCTTAATTTCACAACGGGGTGCAGAATTCTAATATCAATTTTTAGATTTGGATATCCGCATGGATGTGTTAGTGGGTACTTTCAATAGTACCGTTTTCAGAAAGATTACACTTGTCAATAACTATCATGTCTAATAGTCAATATCCTGACTTTATGAAGGAAAATGTTGTCAGAAGCCAACTTATTTGTATAAATCATCGTACCTCACTAACACTCTTCAAGAGAAACCTTGACGAGTGGATGGGTAACAGAAAATACACCCCTGGGATCACTTCATTGGTTCTGCTTGACAGTGGATCAGTTAATTAATCAATGGAGTGGTGAAAGACAACACACTCTGGCTAGGCTTATAAATGCCTATGAACCTATGAACCTATGAACCTATTAGTATAGATGGTAACTTTGCAAACAAAGTTTTACATTTAATGCAGATGTTTTTGGACAGAGATTACACCTCTGGTTATCTTGACAGGGCAATTGATGAAGTTAGGAGTCTAAGGAGTTCTAAACATCTGCTGATTTTGATCAGTAGAATTCCTTTTTCTGACAACAGTGAATGTAGTGATAAAGATAACATGTCTGCAGGGTTTCCTCTGCCCGTTTCATCTGATGCACCAGATAGCCATAAAATTCTTAATGAAAATTGGAAAATTGTTTCTGGTAATAAAGATCTCAGTGCAGTATTAGGTAATACATTAAAATTTTGGTATAAGAAATTATGACTTTAAAAAATTATTCAAACGTATTGTATAATAACTAGTACAATAGGAAGAGAATGTTTCGCTGTAATTGGTGCAAACAATGTAGGCTTATCAACAGAGGTTCAAATGTAGTGTTAAAGCATAACAGTTTACAAATATGGTCAAAAGGAAAATTCACTCGTAATTCAACCTATGCTGTTTATTTGGCTACTTGTGACTTTTGTCAATGTTTTTATATAGGAAAAATTATTAAGAAGCTAAACAAACATATCTTGGAAGATCTTTTAGCAGTCAAGAACAAGGATGTTAAAAATGCCCTGGCCAAGCATGCCACAACTTGTAATGATTTGAGAAAGTTTTTATTCCTTGTGGTTGACTTTATTAATCCAGTTTCTTTTAGTGGTAATTTTAAAAATTACCTCGCGGTGAAAGAACTTAACTGGTAAATCTTTTTTTAAGTAGACAAGCTACCAGGTATTAATGAAAGCATCAATATGATAAGTCTTTTAAAAGTTTAATTAGTGTTCACTTTTAAGTATAAACACATTGTTAGGAATTGTTTGTGATGTTTTAAATGTTCAATTGTATTTTAACTTTATGTATGAAATAATAGCTTTAATTAATAAATGAGTTTGTCAAATGACAGGTTTTGAAATGTATTTAGTGTTTTGTTTTTTTATGCTGCACTAAACTTCTGATGAAGTTCCGTTTTTATATTATTAAAGAACAAAAATGCTTAGCCTTAGCTCGTGTGGTGGTCTCTCTTTTACGTATTAGGTGCAGTTTGTTTGCTGAACCAGTTTCCAGTGTTTTAAAGAGTTTTTGAGTTTTTCTTTTGAGTTGGTGGTGTCAGCTTTTTTCTTTGGAAATGAACAAATATATCTTTAAAATTAGAGGAGTTGCAAGGCTTCCTTGCAATCTAAGTATTTATACAAAATGGCAAGAATTTTTTGGAGGCCCCAAGGCACTTTATAAATGTTGCAGAATAATATCATGTGTGTTCAGCTATAGCCTCTGTCTATCCTTAAATAATATCATTGTGAAAATGATAGACTACAGTAAGAGATCAGGCTATGCTGGCATTGAAAAATATGGGGGTACATTTATTTAACACTTGTTAACCAGGTAAGTTTATAGAGCCTTTTTATCCATGACTGGCCACAAAGGCAAGGGGAAATACAATAAATGTGGATAATTTAATGCAACCAGTCAAACAGCATATGTTTGCAAGGTGTAAGAAGAACCTCCACAGACTTAAAATATGAAAACTCCATGCTAACAGTGACTTAAAGGCAAGATTAAACTCTTGAGCATGACACTGAGAGGGAGAGATCACACCACTGAATTGCTATGCTGATCAGCTAGTCAGAAGTGAAAAAGGACACTGATTTAGATGTTGGTATGGTAAACATGTGGCTAGCTATAAAACTTTACTGGGACTGCAGAACTGAGCATTTGCACCTTAGATTGTTCACACTTTCAGAATCAGGCAGCTCAGGCCTCCTTTGTTCATTTGCTCTCTGTTACTACAAAGAGTTTCACAATTACAAGACTTCAATATGTGTATTCTCCTGACCCTCACATTCATGCAGATATTGTCTGGAAGCCTGTTACAGATTTGAATTATTTGTTGTTGTCTGTTCCCACACCTGACAAGGCTGAGGAATAGCCCTTTAGCCAGAGAACTGCCTGGCACTACCTCCCACTTGATGTGTCAGGCACCGAGTTATCACTGTGCACATAAATATTTAACTTTTTATGAAATGAACATAAAAGAAAATAATGCAGCTGGTATGTGGTGAAAATTGGCAACAGCTCATAACTTAAGTTGAGGTCAGGCATTCGGAATGGCAAACTCCATATTTAGGTAATGGAATAGATGATTTGTGTTCAAGTACACGGAAGAATGTTATTCTTCTCTGCAACCAGACTATTCTAGCCAACTCATACTTGATGCTTTATAGAGGTTTTTTTTTTATTTCCCTACCTTATGTTTTCAGTGCAGCCGAAACTGTACAGTTGTAGAAATCAGACCTGGATGCATGAATCAGCCGACTTGTGTGCATGGACCAGCAGAAGAGTTTTTATCATTTATCAAAAAGAAAAACATGCACAAGAGATTCAGAGACAGGCCAGAATAAACATAAATTTAAGCATTTCTATCCAGATAACTGACTTATCATACATTATTATAAAAATAATTTCTGGGTTATGAGCTTTAACCACTGAAAATATTCTTTTTTATTCTATCTTGTTTTGGGGCAAGATGGCAAAAGTTTTGCTGTCTGGGCTTAGCGCATTGTTATCATTTTTTATTTTGATAACTACTGTAGCTATTTTCAGAAATCTGGATTCTTATTTGAAAGTGATTTTTAGTTTTTAGCTTAGTTAATATATTACTTTTATTTTGTATTTACACTGTACATTTTGACATTGTTAATCTGTCTGTTACTGCAGTTTTGTTAGATACTATGGGGCAATCTGTCTGGCAGTGTTACAGCTATTTGGCAGGCTGGTTTACTACTGCAAGCTTCTGTGTATTTACAGTGCCAAATTTTGGAACTGCTTCTAGGACAGCTTACTTGGTATGATGTCATCACTACTGCATCATGAGTATTATAGTGGAGAGCATGTTTCAGACCTTTGACATCCTTTACTGAAATATTTATACTACCAAGTTATCATACTTAACTATCTACATATAATACGTAATATAGATATAAAGCCCTATTCATCACAACTAAAAAATACAGAAATGCAGAATAAAGCCACCTGAAAACCACATTAAACAAATTTTGCAAAACATGAAAAAGCATGTCAAAAAAAAAAAAGTTGTCACTTACTATATGACTTTAGCATAACAAAGTTTTGCTTCTTAAGTACTAAATCTGCTATTACTTGCTAAATATAGTTAAAGCAATCTTCATGGTGTCTGCATCATCCCTATTATAGGATATTTATAATTTTACAGCTTAGATTTAATTTAAAAATGTTAGCAGTTTTTGTATGTAAAAATATTGCTATTATTTTGAAAGTGACTGAGAATGCTAAACTTTGAATGCACTTTTTTCAGATGTATGATCAAGTGATGATTTTTCATTTTGTTAAGTCACAATCTTGTCTTCGGGTTAATTGAAGAAACAAAAATAGTCAAAAACGTGAGGCAGTTAAAACATTGCTTTATTGGTTTATGTTTTAGAAACTATGGTTTATGCAAATACAAAATTTTTGTTAGTTATATGCAGTATATTTGAAGCTCTTTAATTGTATGCATTTTAGTTTTATTAGTGACAATACATGCTTATGTTTTTAATATGATAGTTTATAGAATGTGGAAATATAATGTGCTATCTAAAAATGAGTGAAAGAATTTAGAAATAGGATTTCATATGATAACAGAAGCATAAATGTAAAGTGTTCTCTCCTAAAAGCAAACAGTCCAAACACATATGTTAACAAAACTCCGCAAAAAATAATGTTGAAACTGCAAATCTATATTTATATATTGAATTAAACTCTGAAGTCTACATACTGTAGTTTCTCATGACCAGTCAATTCCAGTTTTTTAGAGTGACGCTGTGAGGATGGGGTGAAGGGATGGTTAGTAAGGTGGAAATCTGCCAGTAATCAACAAGTTACAACATTGACTGCCCACTCTGCCTGAGGCAATAACCTAAAATTGTGTTGTGATTTATTTACTACAATGGGCAAAAATGCGTGTGCTGTTGTCTTTTGTTCACATCTAGAAAACTCACCAGGGATCTCCCCCCACCCATATTTAGTAAGTCTAGCTTTTGGCTCATCATTCTTTCTGACTTGATATGGGCCTTCTACTTTTGTGGCCAGCCACATACTGAGATAATTGCATGTATGTTTGAATTATCTTGTAAGGGACTGTCTAAAATGTAAAAAAAAAAAAAGTACTCAAACAAACAAACACACAGTTGTTGAGTTTGAAATGTATGTGGTAAAAGAGGACAAATGTTTAAATGGATCAGACTGAGGGCACTGACTTATGTCAACCTAAATACCTCTTCTCCCACATTCTCCATTTTAACTCTATCCTTACATCTGGGGACATACACCCAAACCCGGGCCCCTCTCCTTCACAAATCACATTGTCTCCATCCCTTCCTCCCCACTCAGCTGGCACATCCCTCCACTTCACAACATTGAACGCTCAAAGCGTATGTAATAAAATCCCTAACCTCCATGCCTGGCTTCTCCATAACAAACCTGACATTCTTTCCATCAATGAAACTTGGCTTAAACCACACATAAAAAAACTCTGAATTAACTCCACCCAACTACTGTGTTATCAGAAATGACAGAACACATAAAAAAGGAGGTGGTGTAGCTCTTCCCTACTCCTCACCCCCCTCAGTGATCCCCTACTCCAAACCTGCCCCCAAATTTGGTAATGCTGAATTACTTCTATCCCTCCTTCAGGTAAACAAACACAAAATCATCTGTATTACCACCCTCTATATCCCTCCCGGAGACAATGTATCAATCCTAGAGGACATTCTCTCCTGGCCCTCAACCAATATCACTAATGAAAGTATAATCCTGGGGAATGTTAATATTAACTGGGACACAATTCAATCTCCTACTAACTCTCTAAATATAAATCTTTATAACTTCAGTCAACTGATTAACTCCATAACCAGACCTTCCAAAGACTTCTGTTGCGGCAGTACCCTAGACTGGATCCTAGTTTCCCATCCTCACTACTTCTCCAATAGTGATACTCTTTCAGACCCTGTAGGTGACCACCTTCCCACTTTTGCCCATCACCTTCCCACACTCCTACAACGTTCTCACACATACACCTCTTCTCAGTACCTAAAAAACCTTAACCCCAATGCATTCTCTGATGCACTAAAGAATATTAACTGGAACCCACTCAAAACTCTACCCCTAGAAAATGCTGTTACCCACTTTAACGAAACCTTCTTAAACCTACTAGACTCCTTTGCTCTGTGGAAAACAAAATGCACTAAAAGTAACCCCATCCCTTGGCTAATTAAGAATACCCTAGCCACCATGCGTCTCCGTGATAAAGCTTGGAAACGCTGTCATAAAACAAAAAACACTACTTCCTTCAATGAATACAAAACACTTTACAACAAAGTAAAAAAACTTATAAACTCAGACCACATAGCCTATTTTTCTACTCTCCAAGCCCACCACAACAATAACACTAAAAATTCTGGGATGGAATCTCCTCTTTTCTTAACCCAGGCAAAAAAGAAAACCCTTGCCCCGACCTAAATGCGTCAGACTCAAATTTACTCAATTCAACACATTCTTCTTTGAATCTATTTCCAAACTAACATCTTTCTTCACTGATAACCATGATCCCCCACAACAACCTCATCACATCCCCTCCTCCTCCAGTATCTCTAGCTCCCAACCTGCACCCTTCTCCATGAACCCCACTCCCATCTCTACCATAAAAAAACTTCTTCTAAAATTTAAACCTTGCTCTAATGCTCCTGATGAAATACCATCCTTCTTCCTTAAGATAGCCGCAGAAGCCATTGCCTTCCCCATCTGCATCCTAATAAATCGATCAATTTCTGAAAGCCAGGTCCCCCAGCTCCGGAAAAAAGGCCTATATAATTCCACTACTTAAAGGTGGTAACAATAATCTATCCTATACCCTATTTGAAAACTTCTTGAAAAGTGCATCCACCTACAACTCTTACCCTATCTAATAAACAATAACCTTCTTACTTCCACCCAACATGGATTCTGACCAGGCCATAGCACCACCACCACTCTCCTCTCCTTCCTAGAAACCGTAAACAAAGCCCGTGACACTGGCTATATTGTATCCACCCTCCTCCTAGACCTCTCTAAGGGCTTCAGCACCATCTCTCATAAACTTCTCCTTACTAAGCTCTCTAAACTAAATCTTTCCCACACCTCTATTAACTTTTTCACCAGTTACCTATCAAATAGGAAACAAGCAGTTAAGTGGAAAAAAGCTACTTCACCATTCCTAAACACTCCCACAGGCATGCCCCAAGGCTCAATTCTAGGGCCCCTACTATTCACTGTCTTCATTAATGACTTTCACCATGCCATCTCTAATGCCAACCTCATCCGATATGCAGATGACTTGACAATTATCTGTTTTGCAACTTCTACCTCTTCCTTAGCAAAATTAACCCAATATGCCTTCTCCTCTACAGAACAATGGATGCTGGATAACCACCTAGCACTAAACACATCCAAGACCAAACTAATGATATTCTCACCCTCTAAAAGCATCACCCTAGACAAAAACTCTTTATCACCAGCCAAAATAACACTCTTCTCGAAACAGTCTCCACTGCTAAATTGTTAGGAATCATCTTTGATGACCAACTAAAGTTTGATAGCCATATTCAGGTAAATATTAAAAAACACACCAGAAACTCGGTATGCTTTATCACCACAACCATTTCGTCTCTCCCTCCACCAGACTCGTTCTTGCCAATACATACCTCATCCCTTCCATCCTGTATGGTGCCTCTATCCTTACCAATCTGCAATCCTCCCTCAAATCTAAACTCTCCTCCTGTTACTATAAAATCTCAAAATTTGCAACTAGCCACCGATCCAATACCCATCACTGCATCTCCCTGCACCAACTGAACTGGCTTGAACTTCCCAATTATCTTACTTAAATCCAACTTATCCAGACACACAAAATTATTTTTTGCCCTTCTCTCTGTCCCTTCCTTGCCTCTACCTTCCAAATCCATCGTCCAAACAGTAGGCTCTGATCTGACTTCCAAAATGTAATTGAGCTACATAAACCTGCCCGCCCTCCAGGCAAACATCTTCTATCCTTCTGCTTAGCACATCACTGGAATTTTCTCCCACCTCTTATCCGTACCACTAAGAGTCTCTCTTTCTTTAAAACTCTACTTCACTCACACATAATCTCACAATGGGAATGCTCTTGGTCTCATCCTACATAACATCTTACTATAATTATCTCACTACCTAACATATCTACTAATAGCTCTCTTCCTACATAACATCCTAATACCCAAACATATCTTCTAATAACCTCCTTTAGCCCATAATCTCCAGAAGGAATTTGCATTCTTTTTTTACTACCTTAATTTGTTTATAATGGAAAGTCTCACAGGCTAATTTATTGTAACTATTATTACCATGTATTCTCTTTCTGATGTCTGATAAACTGTTTTGTAAAATTTGTAAAAATTATTATCCTGTAATCTTCTAATTCTGAAACTTATTATACTAAAATGTGTTCCTTGTGGCTCAATGCACTATCCTGGTAAACAAACTGCAAATAAATAAAAAATAAAATAAATGTGTTTTGATTCAGTAGCTGGACTGGACTGAAGGACACAGATGACTCCACAAAGCATTACCAGTGTTTAAAAAAGTAAATGCATGCTCAGTAACATGATGCCTTATATGTAACTGGAATGCATTGGTGAGAAGTGAGGACAAATCATTTCCTGCAGTGACCTTTTTGTCCCCAGGGACTGATTCCAGTGCTTTGCACTTCTTTTCATACTGTTACTGTGTATTATTATGGGATGTCCTGTACGGATTGCTGTGTGTGTCTATCCAGTACAGCATCAGTGGTTTGGAATACTTTTGTAATAGATTTGGTACAGCATTTGAAGTCCCAGTCTATCAACTGTTTTATTAAATATTGGTTAATAAAAAATAGTGTCTCCTTATGACTGGTCTTGAATCACTGACACCATAAACTTAGCTGACTGATACATTCAGCTTACTGGGTCTGATTCTGTCTGTGGTACCATCTACTATGGGTCTGTGAGTATCATCGCTGGATATATTAACCATTGGCTAGGTTTTCAACAGGGTCATAGGTCAGGAGACCAGAAACAAATGACAATGTATTCTAGCATACTCATTTAATCTGCAATTTACTTGTTCCATGGTGAATTAATCTAGCAATAACAGACTGTTTCTTTCCCTTCCCTGACAGCTGCATTTTACTACAGGCTTGGGTGGATAATGTGAAAGATGAGAAATGCAACTCTTTATTAGTGTACTTTACTTGTATTGCAAACAGTACACAAACTGTCTGAGAAATGGCTACACAGAACATCAATCTGTATCATCTGTTTTGGACAACTGTACCACTGGTTTAGTATACTAAAATATTAACTTAAGCTGTAAACCTTCAAAGTCCTCATTTAAGTGCTTTTTCTGATTTATTTACAACCTTGCCACATACTGTACCCACTGTTATGTGATTCGTAGGTTAAGAGGTAAATATTAGGCAAGCTGCCCTAATGGGACATTTTAAGTTTAGACAATTTCCCTTTCAAAGGTGAGAATCAAACTCTGTACATTGTGATTATGAACCGTTATACCAACCCCCAACCCTGATCACAGTGTTTAATGTAGAGGACTGAACTGACTGCATAATTAATCTTATTTATGCAAGTGGAGGTAATGGCCTAAGACATTTAAATGCAGTAATCTGAGATACTTTACCTTATTTGCATCACTGATATGCTATTCTTTCAAGTATTGTAATAGGTGGTTATTAATGACTGAGGTATAACAGAGGAATGCCTCTGGATACAGCTACACTTAAGCTTGGTGTGTCTTATCTGACAGTAGATGATAAAACCAAGTGTCTAACTAACGTCTTTTTCATGATGACTTTGGTCTTCTTGCCTGTTGTAACAGCTATGAGTTTGTGTGATACCTGTACAGTTTTTACAGGCTCAGATTAGGTGATTTTAGGAAGTACTACTCCCTGAGGCCTTATTTCTTCTTGTCTCCTATCAGGGTTACTGCTACAGCCATATATCTCTATCCATACAGTTCATTCACAGCTGCTGCTTATATCAGTGTTAAGCAGCCTGGCACATATGTAATAATGACTAACACATGGATGGGGCCTGGCAGAGCCAAACATGTTCCCAATCCCTCTTCTGCATACCACACACCACTTCTTCACTAGGTGTCAGCACTGCAGTGAACTTGACCACTTCTCTCTCACCAGGATGGGTGAGCTGGCATCGAACACTTAGTCCTACCCTCCTTTGCTAGCTGCTTGCATCCTGTGTCACAGTCAAGGCTTTATTACTTGACATTATGAAGCTGCTACCAGGCCAATGAGTCTTATAGGTAGTGGTTCTCTAATGTCATGATGTTTTCCAGTGTGTATGCACACACACAAACACACACACACATACACACACACGCACACACACACACACACACACACACACACACACACACACACACACACACACACACACACACACACACACACGTATATATAATACACACACACACACACACACACACACACACACACACACACACACACACACACACACGCACATGTTGTTAATAAAAAGTCAGTCATAATCAAAGCAATAGTGCAAATCATGTGAGAAAAAGCAATCGGTGGTCCCAAGAGACTGCCCGTGTTCAAGAGTGATAAATAAAACATTGAAATGCAGACTTATCATGCTTTTTATTGGAGCAGCATAAGGTCTGCAATCACTGAAGCTTTTTGGCTATTACCAGCCATTTGTCTGCAGTTATTAAGCTACAGAAGTTAGAAACAATTATTAAGTATCCACTTGTGCCAAGTATATAATTTCTTTCTTATTGACTAAAAAAATTTAGAAACTGTTGCTCTGTATTTGCAGTGTTTTTTTCTATTGTTTAAGTACTGTTCATTCATTTACTTTAAGCTCTTTCTGTTGGTATTTATTTATTATAATACTATTTATTAATTGTTGTTCATCTGAGACATACACTCCTAACACTTTGCATCATTTGGTTGCAGCACATTTGATTCTAACTTTGACTTCCTCTTTCACATTTCCATTCTCAGCTATACCTTCCAGATACTTGAAGTTATTAATGTGTTCCACAACGTTCTCTTTTATCTTATTTACAGCTTCTGCTACTTCCCCCCCTTTGCTATGACCACTCCTTTGCCTGCACTTAGTTTAATCCTATGTGCCTTCAGCTTTGCATTCCAGTCCCCTAACATTTCCTGTTCAGAGACTGCTTGTAATGTTGCATCATCTTGCATAGAGACTGCTTGTAATGTTGCATCATCTTGCATAGAGACTGCTTGTAATGTTGCATCATGTTGCATAGAGACTGCTTGTAATGTTGCATCATGTTGCATAGAGACTGCTTGTAATGTTGCATCATGTTGCATAGAGACTGCTTGTAATGTTGCATCATGTTGCATAGAGACTGCTTGTAATGTTGCATCATGTTGCATAGAGACTGCTTGTAATGTTGCATCATGTTGCATAGAGAGTGCTTGAAATGTTGCATCATCTTGCATAGAGACTGCTTGTAATGTTGCATCATCTTGCATAGAGACTGCTTGTAATGTTGCATCATCTTGCATAGAGACTGCTTGTAATGTTGCATCATCTTGCATAGAGACTGCTTGTAATGTTGCATCATCTTGCATAGAGACTGCGTGTAATGTTGCATCATCTTGCATAGAGACTGCTTGTAATGTTGCATCATCTTGCATAGAGACTGCTTGTAATGTTGCGTCATCCTGCATAGAGACTGCTTGTAATGTTGCGTCATCTTGCATAGAGACTGCATGTAATGTTGCATCATGTTGCATAGAGACTGCTTGTAATGTTGCATCATCTTGCATAGAGACTGCTTGTAATGTTGTATCATCTTGCATAGAGACTGCTTGTAATGTTGCACCATGTTGCATAGAGACTGCTTGTAATGTTGCATCATGTTGCATAGAGACTGCTTGTAATGTTGCATCATGTTGCATATAGCAGCTTTGTTGTTCCATCCACTCCAACATGTTGTCTGAGATAGTGCATCACCAGCATGAGTAGGAGTGGTCTCAGAGCTGAACCCTAATGCACACCCACTCCCATGGGAACCCCCTCTGTGAATCTGAGCACTGCCAGTACTTGTATCATTAGATTTTTGTAAAAAGCCGGCATTAAGTCTACCAATATTTCCAGGACTTCAGACTATCAGAGGACTGACTAAATTATCTTTCCTTGGACTTTGTCATATACTTTCTCCATCTATAGGAATGTCCTGTTGAACTAATTTCTCATATACAGCATCTTCTCCACTCCCTGTTCACTGCCAAAATCAGGTCAGATGTGCTGCATCCAGATGTGAATCTGAACTGCTCACCTCCCATCTTACTTTCCACTAATCTGCGTATTCATTTATCAGTCATGTTGTCCAGTACTCATGCAGTGTGACAGTAGTTGAGACCTCTGTACTGCCCACAGTTGTAAATCCCCTCTTTTTGTTCTTGTAGACTAGCACTAGATTGATTATTCTCAGTAATCAGGGATATGCCTCTCTATTTGTACCATGATAAGTACTCTCAGGAGTCATTTTCTCCCTAATGCACCCAATATCTTGATAATTTCTGTTTGACTTCATTTTAGTGTGCCAATTTTCCTTAGCACACATAATATGTCTTCTAGGCCATGCATGCAGCAGTACAGTTTCTGTGGGGTTTTCTTCATTCAGAAGTTGATAAAAGTACTCCTTCCATCTGCCATTAATACTCAGTGGGCTAGTGAGCACACTGCTGCTGGCATCTATTATGAATGACATGTGCAAATGATCGTCTTTCTGTCTTTATCTTGACACCTGTAGAGCTTCTCAGTGCTCTCTGCTGAGTTGCTTTCCAGCATAAAATGGCAGTTATTCTCTAATGCCTTGCTGTTTTCCATTGTCACTGCTCTCTTAGTGTCTATGTTGGCCAACCAGTAAAGCACTATTCCTCCTTAGTCCGCCATCTCCCTGTTCTGCATCATTCTTTCTTTCTTTCTTTTGATAACTTCCCAGACTTCAGCATTCCATCATCATTTCTTATATATCTATATATAGCAACCAGCTGCTGCCATCTTTACCTTAAACAGCCAGGGATGTGGTTAAAAAGGCCAGTAGACCAGACCACTTACTTGGTAATCAAACAGTAACTAACTAACTAAATAAATAACTATATTCCAAATATAATGATAGAATATGTGAGTGCTCTCAGCATTCTACTTGCTCCAGGCTTAATTTACAGTTGTTTTTCTGACTAGCTGTGACAGTTTAGTATATATTTTAAATGGTGCTTCATAGGTGAACCTGCTGCTCCATTTGGCTGGACTGATTTGTGCTGCATTTCCTTGCTAGACACTGCTACTGGATTGGCCAGTTATAACTGGGTTTGACCTTTTGGTGTTATATGAAACAATGGGGTGCAGTGAATATCCAACTGCTTTGTTTTAGAAGTGATTATAACTCTCTTATCTAACATTCACTACATTTATCTTAGTCTGTGGCCTTGTTTGCTTGAATGTCGTTGGTCACACAATTTGGCTCTAAGTTACACTGAGTTGCTCACATCTAGTGTTATTTTGTTTATAGGAATTCTTTGTTGCTCGCAGATTGGCTGTGTATCCTTGCTCACTGCTACTGTTTATTTATAATAATGTTTTTGGCTGCAGGCAAGATGCTCAAATTGTTTTAGTTATAATAGCTCCTTGTTGTTCCCAGGCAGTTCATTGTCATCATCAATAGCTTTTTATATTTGCACTATCTTTTGTACTTAGGCCAGTTATTGCCAGTAACTATATTTGATTGCATCCAAGTATGTGGCAACTTGCCTACCAAATGAAGCTAGCCCACTCAAGTCAGTCCACAGCACACCAATTTATTCAGAAAAATCAAATTCAAACCATAAGCACTTTCATTCCATACTAGGTGGAACTTCTTTGGATAAAAATCACATGCTTAAACACTTATTAAATATTCATTAAATTTAGGTCATGTGCCAAAATTAATTATGCCTTAAAGTTACAACAGCATAACAAAATCAAAAATGTATATATACAAAACCAATGCGTTCATTATATAAATAAATAAGCATTTGTTGTATTTAAATATTCATAAAAAATCATTACATACTTTAAAATTCTTTAAGAACAAAAATTCACAAAAGGCATCATCTTTCCAATGATTTTAATTTTAGAACTGGAGCAAGGGAAATATGCTTATTCAGTTCTGGCCACCTATATGAACTCCAGTGCAATTGCAAAAACAGTTCCCTTCTCTCTAAATGTAACTGCCATGGACCACCCCTTAGGAACTGCTCAAACAGTTCTACCACTACAAATTTTACATTATGTTTAGAGAACTCCTTAATATGTTTAAAAAGGGCATTAGTGTTTCTTTCCCCTCTTGATGTCGTATAAATGTTCATAGATATGCTTACGCAGCTTTCTTTCTGTTTTCCCAATATAAAATCAGACACATTCCTGTCATAAAGCTGCATACACCAAGCCAGTACTGTTACAATCAAATTGTTTCTTTATGTAAAAGGTAAAATCACAAATGTTAAACTGATGACCTACTAGAATAGTACTTAGTAGAATAGTGCTTATGGTTTGAATTTGATTTTTCTGAATAAATTGGTGTGCTGTGAACTGACTTGAGTGGGCTAGCTTCATTTTTGTTTGTTTTCCTGGTTTGTTGGTGTGGTGTTTTAACTTGTCTACTAAATTCTAGAAGCAATTATTGTGTGGCACCCAAACCTATTAACAATTGAAAGTGTGTGTTTTATGGCATCTTTGTCAGTCTCTCTTTATTTTATTGGTGGCAATTGAGAGTTGAAGAGTGTGGTATGTGGCATCCAAGCCAACCCCAAAATTGCACTACGGTGGCATCTAACCATGTTATTTTAGAATATACTGTGTGCAGTTTTTACTATCTGTTCAGTCCTCATCCTATTGTTATTATATGGATTTCTTCTGTCAGTCCTGTTATTTGTTCTACTCACAGATCTTACTGTATTTAATTTATGCTACCTCTTCTGCCCTAATACTATTGTAATTACATTGAGTGTATGTACTGTATCAAACTATAGTTGTTTCCTACACTTGAATCTTAATATGTTTAATATTCAGTCTGCATACTATTGTTATTATATTGAATTTGGGTGCTGTGCCAAAGTACACCTGTGTACTATTTTCAGATTTGACTGTATTTTATAAGTTCTTCCCTATAGGTTCAAGTAATTGTTGCATTAGTATTAGTACATCTTCTAGTTAGTCACGGTGGTGCAGCGGTTAGCATTGTCACCTCACAGCAAGAGGTTCTCTTGTTCAATTTGCAGCTGGAGCACCTTCTGTGCGGTGTCTGCATGTCTTCCCTGAGGTTAAGTGAGTTTTAAAGACATGTAGGTGGGTGCGTGTGTGTATGTGTGTGCCTTCTGTGAAGGTTGGGCACCAGGCTGTTAACTTGACACTGTAAAAACTCCAATGCCAATCAGTCTGCAGACCGGTGATCCACTGCAGCGTCCCCTAACCTGGAAAAGCTGAAAGACATTGCTTTTTGTTAGTATTAGTATATTCAAGGCAAACAGAACACAGCTCTGGATAAAGTGCCCCCGATAAGCAAAACAGCAAATCCAATGAAAAAAACTCCAGAGGCACACCACAACAAATGGAGCCGACCTGATGAAAACCTTTTTATTCACACAAAAAACACAGAACAATGGCCAGTAAGCACTTTCACATTTCTCTAAACACTTCTTCAGACTTAAAAAGTACTCCTTCTGTAGTACATCACTATAAAGGCAGATTCAATCAGCTTGCACCAATCAAAATCATCCCATTACATCATTAATTAATGCAGTAGCCAAAAGTCAATTAAGTCATCTCTGCCTAATAATGCTTGCAATATTGAAGAATATAGTGTGTCATCACATAACAATGCATATAAAAAGCATATGCAAATGTGTGCATACAATAAAAACAAACATATATATGTACACTAACTAATAAAATGTGCATAAGAAATATATATAACAAGATACAACCATTGACATAAAAACATGGGCATTCATATAAATGTCCTAAATCTAAAAGCATATTTGTTCTATCTATTCAACATTCATAATATCAGTAAAAATTCAATACCATAAAAATCTACTATTACATATAAAAACTGCTATTCCATAAAAACTTCATATTTATATATATATATATATATATATAAATATATATATATATATATATATATATATATATAAACATGTATTCATACTTGTGTATCAAGGTAATAAATAGCAGGTTTTATATGTAATAGTATATATATATATATATATATATATATATATATATATATATACATATATAGATATATATGTTTATTTTTCATTGTATGCACACATTTGCACATGCTTTTTATATGCATTGTTATGTCTTGTCATATATATTTCTTATGTACATTTTACTAGTTAGTGTACATATATATGTTTGTTTTTATTGTATGGACACATTTGCATATGCTTTTTATATACATTGTTATGTGATGACACACTATATTCTTCAATATTGTAAGCGTTATTAAGCAGAGATGATTTAATTGACTTTTGGCTACTGCATTAATTAATGATGTAATGGGATGATTTTGACTGGTGCAAGCTGATTGAATCTGCCTTTATACTGATGTACTACAGAAGGAGTACTTTTTAAGTCTGAAGAAGCATTCAGAGAAACGTGAAAGCACTTACTGGCCATTGTTCTGTGTTTTTTGTGTGAATAAAAACGTCTGCTCCATTTGTCGTGGTGTGCCTCTGGAGTTTTTTCATAGTATTAGTATATCTTCTCCACAACATACTTTAACTATTCAGCATATCTTATCTGCCTAATAACTAAATTTGTTTGCATCTTTCCTTCCATCTATAATTAGTCCCACCTGGCCAGCATGGAATCTCAAGTTACCTCTGTCTGTTCTGTTCCCAGCCTCAATGTACTTGGTATTCTGAGACAGTGTATGAGCTGCATAGCCTTCATCCTCTAAGAGCATGAAATCTGGACAAAGCCAAAATCAGTGTGTGTGGGGGGGGAACAAAGGTGCAAAATCAGGGACAAATTTTAAATATTGATCTTTTAAAACATAGAAAGCTGCTTGAATAATAGGTTTTGCTTCAGCATGCATTTTTTGAAGTATATGAAGTCTGAAACTCAAATGTATGTCATTTAGTGACTTCAGCCTTCAGTGATTTGCCAGACAACCACAAATTATATGAGGCACAGACCAAAAAGATACGATAAAAATCAGGACATTCTGAAAAAATCTGGATCGATGTTCTGAAATTTCAATCCTTTGAAGTAGACCCTTGCAAATATATTTATGCATTTTCCACATTTCTTGCCTTCTCATCTGGTCCTTCACCTTATATTCTTTCTTTTGTTTTTTGGCACATTCAGATGCTGCTTGATTTTTTTTACTTTTGGTTTGATTTCCATTCCTGCTTGATGCCGATATGCTTCTGTTAGATTAAGCAGGAAAGTCATCTTAGATTTATTCTCATGTTTCAGAACATTCACTATGTTTCAGTCTTGTGAGATCAGCAGATATGTGTGCAGTCCCACGATTGCAGTTCTATACATGTAATCAATTTCAACGAGGCCCATACCTCCTTTGGAATGGGGAATATATAATTTTGGTATGCATTGATTTTTATAAATCATTTGGTGAGCATGAAGCATCCTTCTTGTTTTCCTGTCTAATCTATCCAACAATTTTTGGGGCTAGTCAATAACTCCAAAACTATAAGTTCTAGGACAGGAAGAGCAGATTGTTTTAAAGCCTGAATTTTGTTCCTAGATGTCAACACTGTTTTCAGGATTCATTTAAATCTTCTAAAGTGTTCTTTACTGACTTTTATTCACATTTGTTTGTGTTTTATTGTTGATCCTTCATCAATTCCTAAATATTTATATACTCCTTCCTGCTCATGTTCCTTTATATCACATTCCTGTCCCAAACTGATATTTTCCTGGTGCTGCAGTTTTCCTGCTTTAAAGGTTGCTTTTGCACATTTATCAATGCCAAATGACATTCTTATATCATCTGAAAAAGTGTTGACAACTTGCAGTTGTGCTTTCAGTTCCTCATCTGATGAGGTATACAGTTTTAAATCATCGACAAAGAGAAGATGAGAAGTCTTTGCACTTTTGTTGTTTGCTGGGAGCCAAATCATAGCCATGGCCTAAGCTGTTAAGTAAACAGCTTAATGGGTTAAGGGTAAGGCAGAATAGCAGCGGTGACAAAGAGTCACCCTGGAATATCTCCATTTGAATTTTTATCCCTGGAATAATAATTTGTCCTTTATCATGGCTTAACTGTAAAGTGGTTTGCCACTGTTTCATGGTCACTGTAATGTAGTCGATCAGTTTAGGGTGCATCTTATACATTTTAAGCACTCTTTTATTCATGAATGTGGGATGCTATCAAATACTTTTTTTATAATCAATCCATGCCATACTTAAATTCTTCCCCTTTTTGCAGTTCTCCACTACGACTTTATTTAACAACAAAAGATCCTTTGATCCATATGACTTTCTTTTATTGCCCTTTTGTTCTAATGCCATAATTTAGTTTTCTTCTACATGATTATAAACTCTGTCATCATCAATTCCAGTGTATAGTTTATATGTTGTCAGAAGGTAAATTATTGGTCTATAATTTTTAGAGTAACTTACAGGTTCACTCTTATGTAGGAGCATTGTTTTTCCTGTTACGCAATTTGGTGTCTGTTCGGTGTGCACATATAAATAGTTCTTACTCATGTCTAAATCTTCATGCAAAGATGTTAATACTTTTAACCAGAAGTTAGGTACTGCGACTGGGCCTGGGGTTTTCAAATTAGAGGTTTTTCCTAACTTTGTTTCAATCTCTCTGGCTGTTACTTCATCCCATTTCATATCCTGTACCTTTAAACTTCTTATTCTTTCTTTTACTTCTTCTATCCATTTAGCATCTTTGTTATGGTCCACAGGATCTTCATAAATACTTCTCCAAAATGTATCTACTTCTTCTTTTTTTTGGTGGTCTTTCAATTCCTTTTACCTTGTTTTCCAGTTCTCTATAAAACTTTTTGGGTCATTAATAAATTGCTTATTTTGTACTTTTCCTTTATATTTATCTACATATCTTCTAAGTTTTTCCACTTGTGATAAGATTTTTAGTTTATTTGCAATAGTGCATGATAGATCCCAATCTGTTCTAATACTGTGCATTGCTCTTATCATGTCTACCTTTCTAAGTATTTTTGTTGATCTGTTCCCTCTTCTATACTCTTCTAACAGTGACACTTCTTGTCTTAATTGCTTTATAGTTTTCTCTGTTCGATACTTCCATGATGGTATTTGATTTCTCCCCTTCCCTTCCCTTACTACCCTGTGTTCTTGTGGTAGAACTTTATCAGTTATTAATTTTGCTGCACAGTAATATATTCTGTTTACTTCTGTGATATTGCATGGATCTCTATGGACAGTCCTAATTACCATGTTCATTTGACTTCTGACTTTTTGGGTTTTATTGACTTTCTGTAGTCTATTTCTTTCATTGATTTTAATATATTTATCTATCTCTACTAAATCAAGCAACTCTTCTCTTAACTCATTTTCTTCTAAACTGAGGACACATTTTTTGTTTTCCATTTCCTGCAGGCATTCTATAGAAAGTTCTATAACATCTTCCTGTGACACATTCTCTTCAATTTCATTCTGTGCCATCTGTTGCTCTGTTATATATTACAACTGCCTCATGTACACAGACAACCCTCTCCTCCTCCCAACAAATTCCAACACATGTGAGAGATGCAACCATATAGCCAAACTGGAGGCTAAGCTCTCTCAACTCAGTACCGGCGTAACCAGTCAGGAGGAGAAGGAAACCACACTCACTACAATTCCAGTCTCACATAGACCTACCACAACAGCAAATTAAACACATAAACACACAAAAACATACTCGGAAGCTCTAAATAAAAATCTGCCTAAGCAGCAGAGACCTCCAAAGCAGACACCCAAGCAACCACTACCCCAAAACAAAACACATGCAACACATAGCTCACAAAGCCAGTGTGCCGAACAGTCACAGCCCTTAAGGCTAAACAACATACCTAATACACTTGTAATAGGTGAGTCTATCGTCAGGCACACTGACGTCCTGCTCACCAG
Organism: Protopterus annectens; assembly: GCF_019279795.1. Taxonomy (NCBI): domain Eukaryota; kingdom Metazoa; phylum Chordata; order Ceratodontiformes; family Protopteridae; genus Protopterus; species Protopterus annectens. The sequence continues at coordinate 1,357,193,926 of NC_056745.1, forward strand.
GCTGAACAAGGAGAAGGTCACAATGAGCTGCGTGTCCGGCGCTAGGATCCGCCACATAACACAAGCACTCAGGTCACTCCAAGGCAAGTACAAATATGACTCCGTCATTGTCCATGCTGGTGTGAATGACCTGAGACGTACCTCCCTGGACTACATGAAAAGAGATATAGAGGAGCTCTCTGAGCATGTAGCCCAGGCTGGTATGACCCTGACCTTGAGTAGCATCTTACCCTCACCAAGAATGATGCCACAGTATGAAGACAAGATGATCAATTTCAACAATTGGCTTAAGTATTGGTGTCATTCAAAGGGGATCCAATGCCTGTCAGCCTGGGATGACATGCTCGACAAGCCAGGATGCTTCGCTAGGGAGGGCTTGCACCTGTCACCCCTGGGCTTTTGGATATTGGCAAAGGCTCTTGCTACCTCACAGTGCCTTTTTTAGGCAAGGCTCAAAAGACAAACCCACCTCCATAGGTATCACAAGGGATAAGAAACTAAGAGTAATGCTACTCAATGCCAGAAGTCTAAACCTCAAGATGCACACACTCAAAACTCTCCTTAGCATGGAGAACATCAATATCTGTGCAGTAACAGAAACCTGGTTCAAGGTTTCCGAGAGCACTCCAGCACTACCAGGTTATACCTCATACCATGCTTTTCGGCCCCAAAACTTGGACCGAACCACAAAAGGAGGGGAAGTATCAATATTCGTCAAAGATACCCACACCTCCAGGTTGGTGGCACAGCACGAAGCATCAGAGAATATCCATGTACAACTAACAGTGGGTAAAACTGCCTTCCAGTTTATAGCCTGCTACAGACCACCCTCCCAAACCCAGGAACCCCACTTGGCCTTCCTGAGAACACTAGAAAATATGAAGGTCTCTCCAAACACCATTATATTGGGTGACTTCAACTACCCAAACATAGACTGGGAGCATTATGCTAGCTCCAACACCCTAGCCCAAAGGCTCCTAGAATTTATAAACTCAAGTGGTATGGAACAACTTGTTACCACTCCCACAAGAGGGGAAAACATACTGGTCCTGATCTTCACCAACATGGGGACTCTATGCTCCAGACCAGAAGTGTATCCCTCACTGGTAAGATCAGACCATAAACTAATCTCACTGGATATTCACATCCCGACCCCACCCCCTGCCCAGAAAACCAAAGTGAAAAACTTCTCTAAAGCAAATTTCACACTCCTCAAAACTGAGGTGGAATCCTTCAAAGCCCCCAGGCCTGTAGAAAATACGGCCCAGACTGCAGAATCCTTTATAAATGCATTCTATGAACACCTTCAGGAATGCATGGATCATGCAATCCCAAATAAAACCAAGACCCAATCCTCCAAAGGCAGACGTCCTGTCTGGTGGACCCCAGCCATAAACAAACTATACAATAGAAGGAGGAAGCTACTACATGATAGAGCAAAATCCCAGAAAGGGAAGGCATCTCTGATCAGTATTAGCAAAAAACTACGGGCGCTCATAAAATCATCTAAGGCCAGCTTCGAGAGAAAAATTGCACAGGACACTAAGTTTAATCACAAGGATTTCTTTAGTTATGTTAGGAACCTGGGTGGGAATTCCCAGATATACTCAGAATTAGTCCAAAATGACAAAAAATACACTGAACCCACAGACATTGCCAACATCCTAGCTGACAGGTTCAGCACAAACTACCCCCCCACCAAAAGGGCAAATATCTATCCCAGCAGAGTGCTGTCCCCATGACATCTAAGATGCTCAGGTAAGAGCCGCCCTCTCCAAAGCAAAAAACACAGCATCAATGGGACCAGACGGTGTCCCGGGCTGCGTCCTACATGAACTCCAAGAAGAGCTAAACCCAAACATAAAACTAATGTTCAATCTCAGCCTTACTACAGGATATGTACCCAAAGAGTGGCGTACAGCGACAGTGGTCCCTCTCCACAAAGGTGGTGCCTCAATGGATCCTGGAAACTATCGCCTCATAAGCCTGACTAGCTTGGTCTGCAAAGCTATGGAAAGAATCATCATGGACCTCATAAATAAAGATATTGGGGACCTACAGACACTGGATCCTACCCAGTTCGGCTTTGTTAAGGGCAGATCCTGCCTCTTAAACCTGGTCAATTTCTTTGAAACAGTCACCAAGGCCATTGACGAGGGGAAGGTGGTCCACACAGCCTACCTGGACCTCGCAAAAGCCTTCGATACAATACCCCACTCGGGCATTATAGATAAGCTCACCAGCTTAAATATAAACCCCATGTCACTAGATGGGTTGCAAACTGGCTCAAGGACAGAACCCACATGGTTAGAATTGCTGGAGCCATGTCAGACTCCAAACCAGTTACAAGTGGCATCCCACAAGGCTCAGTCCTGGGACCTCTCTTGTTCGGTATATATTTCTCGGAGGTACAGGCCAACATGGAAAGGACTGTCGCTGACCAAGTTCGCAGATGACTGCAAACTGGGTGCCATAATCGACTCTCCAGCCGACACAAGCATCCTCCAAAAGGGCCTCATAGAAACAGACAACTGGTGCCAGAGCCATGGCCTCAAGCTAAACGCCAAAAAGTGTATAGTCATCCCCTTTGGCAAAAACAAAGTGCCCACAAATTACCACATAGGTGGTAATCCATTAAGTATGGAAGAAGTAATTAGGGACCTGGGGACCCAAGTTGATAGCAATCTCTCACTTGACAACCACGTGGCCAAAGTGGTTAGAAAAACATTTTATATAGCCCACCTAATCATGAAGGGATTCACATCTAGATCAGGGGAGGTCATCGTGCCTCTTTACTCATCCCTCATCAGGCCCATAATTGAGTACAATGCCCCTTTTGGGATGTACCTTACCAGACACCTGCAGCAACTGGAAAGACCCCAAAAGTACCTCACCAAGAGGATCAAAGGGCTCAAACAGATGCCATATGCTGCCCTCTTAAAGAAACTCCAGCTCTACTCAGTGGCATACCACCTTCTCAGAGGCGATCTGTGCCTGACGTATAAAGCCATGTCCAACCCGGAATTAATGGACATGCTGCACCTCAGAAAATCCAAATCCCATCGAGCTACGCTCGAGAGACTTGAACCTCAGCACTGAAATAAATAGGACATGCTGGAGGGACAGATTCATAACCCAGAGGCTCCCTTCACTCTGGAATAAAATCCCAGTCCAGGTTAGGCAGAGTCCCTCATTGACTCTCTTCAAGAGGAATCTTGATGAGTGGATGGGGATCGAGGTTTACCCTGGTATCACTTCTGTGTCACTGTTAGACAGAGGCACAGTATACTAACCTCGAAAAAGGGCATAGCAAAATTAATTTAAAATGGGTGGCGAAAGCCAAACACATTCTGGCTAAGCTTATAAATGCCCTAGGGCAGATAGCCTAGTATGAACCTATATGGGAACTCACTGGCCTATCACTCTTTAACATTAATTATGTCAGAGCTCCTACAACTTCCAGTTCCTTCCCTTACTGTCCAGCTTCAAGTGAACATTTATACTGGTTTCCTCTGGAAGGCTGCAAAATATCTTCATATGGCACTTGACCAATTACTTCCTGTTCCACTGGTTTGCCCTTAATTTGGATGTCCATTGGTTTATCCTGCTGGGGTGCTTACTGAATTAGACTTTCTACAGTGAATCCTTCACGTCACAGATACTTCATAACCTCAGTTTCTGTTTCTTTAACCTCTGCATTACTAAACTCCTTTTCTACTTTTGTTCTTTGTCTTCTTATTTTTTGTATTGTAAAGTTTTTCATGTCTGAATTCCTTTGCCTGTATTTCTCTTCAAATATCTTTGGTGCTGCTTTTTTTGCATTGATCAGTTTTGCTTTCTCCTTTGCGTAGACAGTACACCATAGTAAATCTCTTTCTTTCCTATGTCCACATTTCTTCTTCAGATGTCTCCTGATCTTCCTGTTTCTCCTTACTTCGGGGATTTGTTCCAACATGCTGTGATGTAACCTGTGTTAGACCTTCTTCACCAAACCTTTCACTTCGCAGGCACTCCATAACTTCAAATTTTATTTTTTTAACTTCTACTTTACTAATCTTCTTTTCTACATTCCCTCTTTGTGATATTATTTTTTTAATTGTGAAATTTTCCATATCTGGTTGCCTTTGCCTGTATTCCTCTTCGAATATCTTTGGGGCTGGCTTCTTTATATTGATTAATTTAGCTTTCGCCTTTGCATAAATATTGTACCATATCAGATCTCTCTTTCCCATGTCCATATTTCCTTTTTATACTTTTCAAATATCTCTAGGTTTTGTTGTTTATATTTTCGCACTTCCTCAGATGCTTCTTTTTCCAAACAGATCAAAGTTTCTTGGTCTATATACTGTTTTTCAAAAATCTGTTGTATTAATGAACACACATTTTTATTTGAAGCTTCTAGCAGTTTTTATTGTGAAAGTATTTTTTTCTCTAATTTCACTCTTAGTCTTTTTGTATATCTTGTGTCAGGAAATTCTGGTTTTTTTGCATAATAGTAACAATAAATAATTCCTTTATTATCCTCAGTAGTCCATTCTGTCCTCTTTATGACTCTTCTTTGGCCTATCAGTTTTTGTGATTTTTGTGACAAGTGGTTTCTATCTAAAAAGATCCTCAGCTAGCAAGACACACTTGAAGCTTTATTTCTATACTCTGCCTCTTACAAACACCTGTGTGGTGATTTAGGTCTGGTATTTCATGCTGTTAAGGACCCAAACTTCCTTAATCTTCTACACCTGCACAAAAGAAATAGCTTTTCCTAAACATTTGAACTAAACTCTTTACTCTCAATCAATAAATAAGACAAAATGAGGGGGAGGGTCTACTCAGCACTTACTCTGTCTCTGGAATAATCTTTTATTATATAGAAAACAGAATACCTTTATTTCCTTTAAGATAAACCTTGCTCATAAATTCAGCCAAGGCCTGTCTTGTTTTGCCCTCTTGGAGGCAGGAGGTTTTCCATGAGGATTGGTATTGATAAGGTGGTTTTAGTTCATGAAGTGACTCTGCCTTGTAAACTCGTTGAATCTATTAATTGCTATGTGCAGTTCTGTAAATTATCAGCTCTACTCCTTATATACATTCACACTAGGCCACTTAAATGATGAGCCCTCAGTAGAGTTTAGTCACTCACACTCTGCTTCTGTTATTTATGATTGTTATTTATGATTGTTATTTATGATTGTTACTTATGGTATTTATTGATTCATGTTTTTACTATCAGACATACACTTGTGACTGAATATCGAGTCAATACACATACATTCTTTCTTTATTATTTTTTGCCATTGATAGGTTTTAGTTTAGTTTGGTTTTTACATCTATTCTGTAATGAATGTTAATTAATTAATTGATTTTATTTGATTGTTTAATTTTATTCAGTTGTTTAATTGAGGAAGTGATGTCAGTCTATATAATGTGTTTCCTTTTGTTCAGTTGTATCACGTCTGAGGAAGCGGTATTACACCGTGAAAGCGCTTACGTGGAAATTTGGAACTTGGAATAAAGTTTATCTTGATTTTATTTGTGCTTTGGTGCTTTGCTGCCTTTTCATCCATCAGTGAAGTCTTGGGTTATCGTTTGTTTACATCACTGACTCTAAGGGCCTTGGTTTGTTTGTTCTACATTACTTGTTTTGTTTGGGAACTTTACTGATGGATAATAATACCACCGACCGCATCGAGTCACCGAACAGGGTGAGTGCTGATCATGTCAAGCCTGATGCATTGAGAACTGTGTTTACGGAAGGCGTTAATCCGCTTTTACAAATGGAAGATATTTCTACTCCTTCAATAGAAGATTTAGATTTGGCTAATAGTGCTTCAGTAAGACAACTGAAGCGTGACCTAGAAAACAACTTATTCAGTTTCAAGAGGCTTCAATGCCAACGGTTTCACCTTGAGGCCAGTATCAAGTACAGAGTGATTCCCAGAGGTCTTAGAATTCTAAACATGCCGACCTATGGTAGTACGTATCCTGACTTGCTAGCCAGGTGGCAGCAAATCAATTTAAAAGCTAGTAAATCGTACATTGAACTCTTGCTTGATTATTTTCAACCTATGGAGACTGAATTTAAAATTAAAGCAAATGAACAACAACAGCAGTTGATTACTATGCTGGGCAATGATTGTGCTGATGTTTTCTTGCACGACTTAAGTCAAAGGATAATTCGCTATGAGAGCAATCTTCTAATACAAAAAAGGAAGAAACTGTCACGTGACAAACGTGACTTTGATAATAACAATGTGTTTGTTTGGCCCAGAACAGCTGCTAGCTCTGAGGTTCCTAATGGAGTAAATCGTAGTAACACCAGGAACTCCAACAGGGTTGGTTACACAGCAGAACCAGCTGTCTATAATGCCGTGCAGCCACTGGTGGACGTCCAGGAGGCAGCAATAGACTTAGCGACTACCGTAGCTGGTAATGTCGCCAATTCAGCAACAGACACTGCTTCTGGCGGCCATAACACCTCACAGTTGGTTACTTCGATCTATTTCACTCCTGCCGAGGCACCGTTGAATTCTTCTACCACGGGTTCCTCGGCTGCGACAAGAACTAGCACAGTAGTGCGTCGCAAAATACAGTTAGATAAGCTGCAGAGGCCAGACCCGCAGGATTTTCCACAGATCCCTTTACCTATCAGGACTGGCAGGAAGAGGCCTGTCGAACACGAGCTGAACAGGAGCTCGAAACGCAGGGAATCTTACACAGAGGCCCAGCAGCTTCCACAGAGACAGCGTTAATCTCTAACCCTGAACATTTCAGATTATGCCTTGACTAAGGATGAATTACATCTACTCGACAAAGGTTTGACATTTATCCCTAAGACTGGTACTGATATTGGTGAAGTGCTTGTTGCATTGAGATTATTCGTGAGAAATATTAATCTTAAATTAATATTTAATAAACAACCGATTGGTCATCAGTATTCTTTTAAAACACGGAGCCTCATTAATCCACCTTTACATCCTAACTTGGAAGTTTTTCTTAGAAGTGCTGAGAAAGACTTATATGCTAATTTTGGTGATCCGAATTGGACTTTTACTGAGAATTTGTCAGAAAATCAACGTAAATCTCTTAACTCTTTGAGATTTAATGAGAATATAATAATTCGCCCAGCTGACAAGGGCGGTATAATAGTTGTGATGAATCGAAAGTTTTATGTAGATTCTATGCTTGATATGTTAAATGGAGAATCATACATTTCTGTCAATGCGTTAGAAGTTGAGAAGTCTTGCAGCAGAGTAGTTGACACATTAGTTGAATGCAAGTCCTTGAATGTCTTGACCAATGAGCTATTTGATTATTTTTTGGTGGAACATCCTGTTACACCACAAATTAATGGGTTACCCAAGGTTCATAAACATAACACTCTCCCACCCCTTAGACCCATAGTGGCCGGGGCAGGCTGGCTCACCGAGCCAGTCTCTTTCTATTTAGATAGTAGGCTCAAGTCAATACTGAAACATTTTCCACAGGTTTTGTTGGATACTAGACATCTTTTACAAGATCTTTATAATTTCTGTGCAAGCAACAGCGACACCTCCACTTTTTACATCATGACCCTGGATGTGGTCTCGCTTTTTACTTGCATACCAAATCAGAAGGGTTTAGAGATGGTCAGAAGTGTTCTATATGACTTTATGGCTCCTACAGAGGCAGACTTTTTATGTATGCTACTTGAGATTGTTCTTGAGAACAATTATTTCATCTTCTTGGACAATATATACAGACAAACCAGCGATGGGCACTAGCTGTGCAAACTCATACGCAAACCTTGTTATGGTTGCGTGGGAGAAGGAACACATCTTGAACCACCCAGATGTGGCCTTCTACAAACGGTTTGTAGATGACCTTTTTATCTTATGGTCTGGCCAGGCAAGTTTGATACCAACTTTTCTTTACTACATTAATAACACTAGTAGTTTCCTTAAATTTACAATGGAGATGTCTTTTGTCTCTGTTAATTATTTAGATGTCATTATCTACAAAACACCCAGTGGGTTTGCCAGCAGAGTATATAGAAAACCATGTTATAGAGCTGCATATCTGGCTGTTGACAGTATGCACCATCCTCGAACCTTTGACAATATTGTCAGAGGTCAAGCCCTCAGAATTTCACGCCTTTGCTCAAGATCAAGTCTTTTATATTGAGCTAGATAACATTAAGAGAACCTTCCTCGCTAGGGGCTATTCACCAGACAGGGTAACCCATATTTGTGGTGATGTATCCAGACTTAGATCTTCTAAGGGGAAACCTTTCTTTTCTGCTTTCAATGAACCTGTGTCCACCTGTGCTGCTGGGTGCCCTCGTCTACTGTTGGTACTACCGTATTGTGAGAATATAAACATGATACAATCTACGATTCTGAACAGCTGGAATATTCTGGTGACAGATGACAATATTAGATCAATTGTTGGAAACTGCCCTTCCTATGCCTACAGTAATTTAAAGAATCTCAAACAACAGTTGTGCTTTCCCAAACTTACCTTACCAGACAGGGTTAATGCAGCCGATTATCTTTATGGAACACGTAAATGTGGCTCCTGTCCCCAATGTGACTACATTGACATGTCAAGGTTTTTCCGTAATCCAAATGATGGCCGCCTCTGGCAGATCAGGTGTGTTTCTGACTGCCGTAGTAGGAATCTTGTCTATGTGGCCGTGTGTCAGAAATGTTTTCACTTCTATATAGGAAAAAATAGGTGTGAACGGATAAGGGACCACATTTATTGTTTCAACAGGAGTGAATTAACCAGCGCTATAGCAAAACATATGATTCAAAATGGTCAAGGGCATGCATTTTTATTTCAAGTTTTACATACACAAATAGTTAACAGCAGGGGTGGGGATATAATTAATTTAACTGAGGAATCTGAACTCAAGTGGATTCTTCGTCTGGGGGCACACTTAGGTAGGGGACTCAATGAGAGTGTCTCATTGAAACCCATATTAAAAGCTAGGCCACTTAAATGATGAGCCCTCAGTAGAGTTTAGTCACTCACACTCTGCTTCTGTTATTTATGATTGTTATTTATGATTGTTATTTATGATTGTTACTTATGGTATTTATTGATTCATGTTTTTACTATCAGACATACACTTGTGACTGAATATCGAGTCAATACACATACATTCTTTCTTTATTATTTTCTGCCATTGATAGGTTTTAGTTTAGTTTGGTTTTTACATCTATTCTGTAATGAATGTTAATTAATTAATTGATTTTATTTGATTGTTTAATTTTATTCAATTGTTTAATTGAGGAAGTGATGTCAGTCTATATAATGTGTTTCCTTTTGTTCAGTTGTATCACGTCTGAGGAAGCGGTATTACACCGTGAAAGCGCTTACGTGGAAATTTGGAACTTGGAATAAAGTTTATCTTGATTTTATTTGTGCTTTGGTGCTTTGCTGCCTTTTCATCCATCAGTGAAGTCTTGGGTTATCGTTTGTTTACATCACTGACTCTAAGGGCCTTGGTTTGTTTGTTCTATATATATATATATATATATATATATATATATATATATATATATATATATATATATATATATATATATATATATATATATGTACACACACACACACACACACATATATATATGTATATATATATATATATATATATATATGTGTGTGTGTGTGTGTGTATGTATTGTGGCGCATTGGCTGTCTCATTTATACAAGTGCTGTAGATGTGCTACATATAGGGTTCACCAGGCCTAAAAATGAGTACCGCTGAGGTTGATTTCCCCAGGAGTTGAGAGACCACCTGGCAAAGGATTACATCTGCGGAACCAAGCAAGGACTTATTTGAGATTAAGGGTGGGATGGACATGAAAGCCAGGAAGAACAGCCCATGACTGTGCTAGGTCAAGAGAGGGTTGAGGGATAATTAATAAATAAATAAATAAATAAATAATGATAAAAAGTGTCTGTCTCAACAAAATTACTTTTCCTGTCTCTGGCTGCTCAGCCCTTGTATACTATCCTATCACAGTACCTTGCACACAGTGTCCTACTAACTTTGAGATAGCCTTTTGACATGTTCCACCTCCCTTAGTTTACTCACTGATGTTAGCACTGTGAGTTAGTGCCCTGATAGTACCTTCACCAGCTCTCTTTGGATAAGTTCCTGTTTAATATTGCTGAAGATTGTAGCGCAATCAGTGTTAAGATACCTAAGCAGAAATTCATAGTAGATTATTCTGCAGCATATGTAATACATACTCTAAACTTAAACTAGCATATACTGCATACTGTAATCTTCTGAGTTAAAGGTGCTGGTAAATGGTCTGTATTTATTTATCTATTGAAATTTGTTAACTGCAGTAGTGCGCAGATCATGGATAACTTCTTTCAGACACTGCCTGAAGGGCATACGATAGAACAGTGATTTAAATCCAGAAGAAAATACCTTGATTACATTCTGAAACTTTTGTTCCAAATTGTTGCATATTTGGGAAATGTACTTTGTTAGTAATGCTACCATTTTTCACAACATGGTACACCAGTCAGGTTATTTTCATTTGCCTCAAATGTGGAGCTCACTCTTGTGTTGAGGTGAAGTACATTCAGGTAGTAGTCACTGTGTGGCATTTTTATTCTGTTCTGTAAGCCCTGTGTGCCATAGCACAGTACTGTTCCTGCTTCATTTTGGTAAGAAACAGGCTAGCTCAGGCCAGTGCATGACAGGCATATGGGTGTGCATACTGTTATGGTTCCTGGTCTGTGTTTCTCAGGCAGTGCACTGTTACTCAGATCTATTGAACACTGTGTCACGTGAATGGTGCTGGAGTACAGCTTTTGCTATTTGTTTAGTACTGCCATGTTTGTAGCATAAACTATGCAGTCTTGTTGCTCTAGGAACTGGCTGATCGTCATGCACTGCAGATTCCTTTCTTGCTGTTGTTAACCCTGTTGTAACCCTGCATGGACAAATACAGCATGATACCTGCCATGATACCTGTTTTATATGTGGGCCATGATACCTGCTTTATATGTGGGCCAAGCCTATAGCCATAGATATCTGTGTTCCCTAGTTCTGCTGTCTGGAAACCCATCCCACCAATCCTAAGCCACAGAGTACAAGTCATCAAGTGTACGTGTCAAAAGACATATTGTGGATTTCCTGCTGCTGTGACTCTGCCAGTTGTATCCCATGCCACCAGATGACATTCTGCCAGAGAGTACTTGGCATTGATTATGTATCTGTTCCTTCTACTGCTATATCATCTCAGGATGGGTCTAATGCTGACCATTCTAATGAGGTGTGTTCTCATTTCTGGTCCCTTGAAAAACAGTAACATCTACTTTAAATGATAAGTATCTAATAAGCATTAATTTGAATACCAAATAGCACATAACTCTAGGAATATGGGATACTACTCAGACGTTCATCTTTAAAAATTGTGACAAAATGATGGAAAATGATAAGCATGGGAATAAACAGACTGTAAAATTTGTAGACTTTAATGAACTACTTTTCAAAATTCTGCCACAAAACATAATTTATTTTTGCTCCAGAAAAAGGGAAATGTAAGATGTAAACTCTCTTTTCTTTAAATTATTATTGGCAGTATTATGCTAGTCATATTTTTGGGCTGTTCCTCATAAAATGTGTGGTTTTCTGGATTTTTCGCAAATCTTTGAAGATTTAATCCACTAAATAATGATAGGCATTTGAGTTTCTGACTTCATATCCTTCAGAAAAATGCATGATAACACAATACCTTTTATTCTAACAACTTTCTAAGTTTATGAAAAACAATATTTAAAATTTGTTCCTATTTTTGGGAGTCCCCCCCCCCCATTATTTTTTGCTTTGTCCAGATTTTTTGTGCTAAGAGTTTGAGAGGTATGGGCCAGAGTTTCTCATACATCACTATTGTTGGGGACTGTATCCTGACTGATGAGGAGTGTGTCGTTCTCAACAGTGGGAAGCATACAGATGACTCAAAAGTATGGAAAATTGGATACAGTTTTGTCAGTAACATGTATCTAACTGAAGTGTGTTCTAGTATAATAGTTTGTGCCTTTAAGAAAGGTAAGAACTGTCTGGAGTAATTCCTAAGCAGGTGTTGTTAATGAATGAATGACTGAGGTACAACAGAGGGCTAAGGAAAGCACAAATGAGAGAGCAATCATCCTTGCTTAATAGGAGCCTGATGACAAGAATAGCGGCTCTAGGGCAGAGATTTTGTCTACATAGTGAAAAAAAGAAACCCCACCCCCCAAAAAGAAATGATAAGACTAGAATTTGTTTTGCAGAGAACTCCAGATGAAATCCTGTTATTAGAAACTGTTTTCCTAGCTCATAAAACTGTGTTAAAGGAGCTGTGTTAATTTCTGAAAGACTGCACGATAACCAAACTTTATGTTATTTGGGAAAACATATAATTCTCAGTTTGTTGTATGGAATAAATAGATTTATTTTATAAAGCCAGATGTGTCAGTTGCACACACACACACACACACAAACACACACACACACACACACATATATATATATATATATATATATATATATATATATATATATATATATATATATATATATATAAAATTGTGCCAAGATGTATATAGGGTGCTCATCATTGGGTCAAAATTCAAATGGTCATTTTTTACTTTTATCTGCATTAAGCAAAATTTGGTCTTCCTGATATGTTTGAATGTGTGTGTGTGTGTGTGTGTGTGTGTGTGTGTGTGTGTGTGTGTGTGTGTGTGTGAGATCTATGCATTGTGTCAGTTTCTGGCTTTCTTAGCCATTAGTGCCACATCGGTAACAGTGGGGTAAGGAGTTTTCCTTATTTCCCCACTGTTGCATGATCTCAGAATTAGGGCAGTGGAGCCTTCCGCAATAACACTGCTTAATTTTTTTCAGTATTGCTTGATTTTTTATTTTTTTTTAATTATTTGGTTTCACTATGTGTGTGTGTGTGTGTGTGTGTGTGTGTGTGTGTGTGTGTGTGTGTGTGGGTACAGCATACTTGGTCATCCATTTGTGATCAAAAAGCAATTTGTCATATTTTAATGTCAAACTACTTTTGATTGAACAGTATGTTGTTGGTTTTGCAGTGTTTAGGTCCAAGATCAGACAACAGTGAGGAAAAGGAGCTTGTTGTATGACCTCATAGTTGGTATGTTTAATTAGCAGAGTGGCTTGTCCCCTGCCAAAATTATAGTTGTGTTTTTTGTTTGTTTGTTTGGTATTTTACGATGATTATTTTGAATCTTTGTTTTTAAGTGACATACGCATGCACGCACACACGCGTGCGCGTGCACACACACACGCGTGCGCGTGCACACACACACACACACACACACACACACACACACACACACACACACACACACACACACACATCTCTGTATCTGTACCTATCTATCTATAGCTATACAGATAGATATAAATATAGATATGTGTGTGTCTGTGTATCAGTTAAAAATGAATATATATATATATATATCTATATATATATATGTAAATATATATTTTTTGCATATTTACACACACACGCACCCCTATGGGATTTTTGTCCGACTGTAACTGGAAATGTTATGTTTGTTTCTCGTAAGGTGCCTGAATTACTGCATATTAGTAATTTAAAAGTTAAATCTTATGGGACTTGTCTAACATTTCTTCTCCCCTACATGTTTCTCCGGGGCCTTTTTTTCATTCTTGCTCACACCACCATTCCTGAATGGCATGTGTGCTGTTTCATATCAGCACACACTGCAGCGCCCTGTATGTAACTGCTGGGCATTGTTATTAACATGCTGCTTTGTTTCTTTGCTTCACTTCCCTATTTGTCCTGATTGCCCTTTGTTCTTCCTTGGACTCCTCTTATTTTCTTTCACATGCTGTGCCTTTTGGAGCATTCCACAAAGAGGTCCAGCTTGAGTAAGCCCATTGCAACACAGTCCTGCAGCTTTCTAAATTCAGGCCCTGCCCTCTTATTCATTCCAAATAACAAAGTAGTTGAAAGTTAAAAGACTTGTGTTTCGATAATAGCTGTAGATAATACATCCTGATATCACAATCGTTGATATTTTTCATAGTTGGCCTTTTATACAGTATATTATCTGTACAGTTTATTTGGATAGTTGCTAATCAAGCATCTTCAGTTCATTAGCACTGTGTATTACAAAGGAAAAAATAATAAAAAAAGAGCTTTACAACAGTTTTTAGTTACATTTTTAGTTACTGTGATTTATGTCTTACAGAATAATATAATAACATTCATGGTTAGATTACAGATTTAATGGATGACACACCTCTGAACCTCTTAGTGCAAGAAATCTGGACACAGACAAAAATAATGAGAAATAAAGATCTGAAATCAGGGACAGATTTTAAATATTGCTCTTATAAACTTAGAAAGTTGCCGGAATAGCAGGCTTTGCATTAACATGCAATTTCTAAAGTATATGAAGTCTGAAATTCAAATGTTTGTCATTATTCAGTGAGTGTAGTTCTCAATGATTTGCCAGAAAGCCACAAATGATACAAGGGACAGTAGAAAAATATGAGGCAAAAAACTGGAAATTCTGTAAAAGTCTGGAAAGTTGAGAGGTACAATACACTTTATAGTTTGTTTTTATCCAGCTTCAAAAGCTCATATTAAGATGGTTAATATCTCTTCAGGAATATGGGTGCATAGATCTCAAACAGAAAATCCCATTTCTTAGAATTAGCTAAACCTTAGAACTGATATGTATAGCTTCATACTACATACTAAAATATTTCAAATACTTAAATTTTAGACATATCCAAATGTGAGAGTGTGTGTGCATGGATATGTGTTATGGGAATCAGATAATAGAGAATATAAAGTAAGGTAACAGCAGCATTAGTATGTAATTGATCTGAGAAACTAATGATGGCAAAAGTGTGGATTTTTTTTTCTTTACTGAAAAATGAATTGTTGCTGTTACAAGAACTATAATTATGGTGTGTACCTGCATAATTTCTGTTTTATAACACTATCTAAATATTTAGTGACTGAGTGAAAGAGAACAGCTATGTATGAAAATGCTGTCCTGAAATAATTAAAATGTAAGTTTGAAAAAATCAGTGTAACTCCCTTTTCAGTGGGAGGTATAAAAAACAATATATCCCATCAGCAAATCTGCTAGCCACACAAAACCAAAATCAGTGCTGCTATGGAAAAAAACACAAGTAAATGCTCACTGTGTTAAATTACCAGTAGGCTGTCCAATAAATCTAAAATTTAGCTATAATATTAAACACCCTACAAATAATAAGTGAATTAAAAGTAAATCAGACCTGCTGTTACTCTGTTAACCAATGCAGCTTATTCAGTGTGTTAAATTACCACTGTTATTACATCTGTAACAACTTCATTCAGCTGTGGAGCAAAGACAGTGCATTTTAAAGACATACAGTGACTATGCTGTGATATTTCTGAGCACCCTCATGTGTAGTATATCTTGAAGGAATCTTGGCTGGCATGAGTAGTTCAGAGACATGGAAGTAGTCATGAGTTTTAAGTACATAATGATTTATTTTAAAAAGGTAAGACCTTTTTGTTACTTTTTTAAACAGCACCTTTTCATATATGGCAGAGTTTGGGCAAGTTATATATCTGTACAGAAGAGCCTAGTTTGCTCCATTAGGTTGTGCCTCATGCTCTGTGACCTCCAGTATATGAGTAAAATTCAAGTTACTCATGCATTGCCATGGTATGTTGTCATAGTTCCCTATAATTTGTGAAATTACCTCATAAACCTTACAAAAAGATATCAGTGACAAACTGTTGCAAATGTTAATGACAAATCATCAGTATACACGAAAACATGTATTTTTGAGACTTTTATGTGCACCACTTTTATACGTGTTTAAAATGAATTAAATATGATATCAGTTGCAATTTTACCAAAACTTATAACAAGGATACGTTTAGGAAAATTCCTGAGGTACCAACACAGATCCTACCCACTAGCCCTTCTTATTTTTTGTCCACTTCTCCTGTCCTCTACATTACCTGGTCCTTCCTATCCTCTTCCTGTTTTCTGACCACATCAACTTACTTAGCATTATGGATGGACAATTTCCCACAGTTTCTCCAGCCAGTCTGGTTGACATAGATATCCTGAGGCAATGTAGCAATTGCCTCATGTACACTGACAACCCACTTCTTCTAGTCCACACAAGTTAATTATCTGAGAGATACATCCATATCAAGAACCTAGAATATAGGCTCTCTCTCACCAGTCAGTTCATCTGATGCAAAGCAGGTTGCCAGCATCCACACCTCACCTCCTGCACCTACCAAACCAGCAACACATAAACCTACATATGCAGAGGTCCTTACCAGAAGCCTACCTAAACATCAGAGACCTCCCAAACACAAACACAAGCAGAATTCACATAATACATCCTCTGCAGGACACAGTACACATAATATGTCACACACCAGTGTCTCACCAGTCAAGCCACTGAGACATAACACAAAAACAAAGATGTTAGTCATAGGCAACTCAATTGTCCCTCTCACCAGATTGGATAAGGAAAAAGTCACAGCCAGCTGTCTTTCAGATGCCAGTTTCCACCACATCACATACACACTCAAGTCTCTCAACAACAGGTGTTGTTATGACTCTGTCATGGTCCATGCTGTTGTGAATACAAACAAAAAAATGATTGACTTCAACAATTGGCTTAGTTTCTGGTGTCCTTCAAAGGGGATCCAGTATCTGTCAGACTGGGATGACATGGTCAACAGACCTCGATGCTTTACCAGAGATGGTCTTCATCTGTCATTCCTGGGATTTCGGTTACTAGCTAAGCCTCTTGCCGCCCCCATAGTTCCTTTTTTATGCAATGTCACAAGAATAAAATTCCCAATGTAAAAATACCCTCTAAAAACAACCTCAAGGTTATGTTGGTAAATGCTAGTAGTCTAAACTAGAAACTGCACTCACTGGAAGCAGTCCTCACTTTGGAAGATGCTGACATTCATGCAGTCACTGAGACCTGGTGTACGGCTACAGAGAGCTATAATAGGTTACATTTCCTTCTACACATTCAGACCACAAACTGAAGGTGTGAGAACTAAAGGAGGTGGTGTATCAATAATCATTAAAGATGAATATACCTCTAGATTAGTTAAAGACTCCAGATGCAATTGGCTATAGGTAAGACCCCTCTTCTGGGCATTGCCAGCTGTAGGGTCCATGAATCAGGACATCCACTCAGGCTACTTGGATTTACTTGAGTCAGTCAAGATACAACCAAACTCCCTGGTTTTGGGTAACTTTAATTACTCATCAATTGACAGGGTAAATTATACGTGTTCTAACTCATTTGCCCAAAGGTTCTTGGACTTCATTAACTCCAATGGCCTGGACCAGCTGGCTGACACACCTGCAAGGGGCTCCAACATCCTGGATCTGGTGTTCACCAAAATGGGGGACTGTTGCACCACCTCCAGTGTCTGGCCATCTCTGGTGAGATCTGACCACAAATCAGTCTTGCTAGAAGTGACTAACACAAGACCGCCCCCCTTAGCAACAACTAGACTGAAATACCTCTCCAAGGCCAATTACAATCTCTTACATAACAATATAAATAGGTTCATAGCCCCCCACTTATGAAACAGACACCTATGCTGAATTATACAAAAATACTTTATATGATTACCTGTACAATTGTATTTACTCTACCGTACCTGATAGAACCAAAGCAAGATCTTCAAAGAAAAACAAACCTGCCTGGTGGAAAACTGCCATTAATAGGCTATACAATAGGAGAAAGAAATTGCTGTCTAAGTGTTTGAAGGAACAGTCTCAAAACTAGAAACATTCCCTCCTCAACTTAAACAAGCAAATAAGACTCCTAGTGAAGCCCTCCAAAGCTAACAACTAATCCAAATTAGCTTCTCTAACTAAGGATAATCCCACACAGTTTTTAATTGCATCCATAACCTCAGAGGTAAGACCCAGATTTGCAGTGGACTCATAGTTAATGGTACTACACGTATAGAACCTGTGGATATAGCAAACCTGCTGGCTGACAGGTTCAGTGAAAACTTCACTCCCCTGTCCCCACCACATATACCCCAAAGCATCACTATCACCTATCCTCCACCTAGTATCTCCAAGGAGAAGGTCTTAAACACCCTCTCCAAGGCCAAAAACACAGCCTCTATGGTTCCAGACAACATCCCAGGTTGTGTTTTACATGGTTTAAAACAGGAATTAGCATCACCATCGGGCACTCTTTTCAATCACAGCCTAAACACTGGCTTCATCCCAGTGGAATGGAAAACAGCTACTGTCATCCATTTGCACAGAGGGGGGTGCATCCATGGATCTGGGGAACTATAGACCCATTTGCCTGACCAGCCTTATCTGCAAGGCCATGGAACAAATCACCATGGACCTATTAACAAAGGTGCAGGAAATGTTCAAATGGTTGACCCAACTCAGTTTGGCTTTGTCAAGGGGAGATCATGCCTGTTAAACTTGGTGGACTTCTTCGAGACAGTCTCCAAAGCCCTTGATGTGGGCAAATCTGTGCATATGTCCTACCTATTTAGCCAAGGCCTTTGACACAATTCCCCACTCAGGTATCATTGATAAGCTCACCCAGCTGAGTATCAACCCATATACTGTTAGGTAGGTTGCAAACTGGCTCACTGATAGAACTCATATGGTCAAAATAGGGGACTCCATCTCCTCCAGCAGACCTGTAACCAGTTGTGTTCCACAGGGATTGGTTCTGGGACCTATACTGTTTAGAATCTTTTTCTTGGAACTACAGGCTAAAACTAAAGGACCATGGCTAGCAAAGTTTGCTGATGACTGCAAACTGGAAGCGATCATTAAAACCCCTAGCGATGTCAACATCCTGCAAGAAGGTCTTATGCAGACTAATGACTGGTGCCAAAGTCATGGTCTTAAACTTAATGCAAAAAAATTAATTATCATCCCCTTTGGCAAGGGTGATGTTCCTGGAAACTACCACATCAATAGCAATACCCTAAGCACACAGTCAGTAGTGAGAGATCTGGGCACATAAGTCAACAGCAACCTTAACTTTGATCACCACAATAGTAAGAAGGACATTTTATATTGCTCATTTCATAAATAAGGGATTTGCCTCTAGAAAAAAAGAGGTTATAACCCCCCCTTTACTCTTCCTTTATCAGGCCAGTAATAGAGTATATTGCTCCCTTTGGTATATTCCTTTCCAAACGCCTGCAGCAATTGAAGAAACCACAAAGGTTCCTTACAAAGAAAATTCATGGTCTTTAAGATCTGTCTTATGCTGACAGACTGAAAACATTGTCACTTTACCCTGTGTCATGCAGACTGCTCAGAGGTGGCCTGCGCCTTGTATATAGAGCAAACTCTGACGCAACTTGAATGGAAATGCTGCACATTCACAAGTCAAATAGCACATGGGTCACTTGCTCAAAGGACCTTAACCTGGTATGTGACATCAACAGAACTTGCTGGAGAGACAGATTTGTCTCACAGAGGTTGCCCCACCTTTGGAACAAGCTTCCCATTCATGTTAAACAAAGCCCCTTGTTGGCCCAATTTAAGTCTAATTTGGACGATTGGATGAGTAACTGGAAATTCACCCCAGGGGTTCCCCCCGTGTCCCTCTTGGACAGAGGCAATAGATGCTGATTTTAGTGTCTGCTTTAACCAGATACCCTTGGGAGCACAGGTTGAAAATGGCTAGGCTTGTAAGATCCCTGGAGCCATTAGCCTAGTACTCTCCTATGATCCTATGATCCTTTGTATGATAGGGGATCATTCCTTTCTCATTGCAATTGCAATTTTCCATAAAATATGGTTCGGTTCAGCTGACGTGCATACATATAGGCTTGCAAACTGTTGAACAAGTTCTTAGTACTGTTTATGAAGTCTTCTGATTGGCTAGTTTTAAATGACTAAACTAGTTATTTTAATGAGATTGAAGACATTTTAATAATCTACAAAATATAAGCCTAATCGATTTAGAAATGTAGCAAGACATTTATTAGATATCCAAATAAGTATTGCAATTGATTAGAAATTAAATTTAGATGAGATTAGTAAACTTGATGTGCAATAATGTGATTCCTCAGCACAGCTGAAACAACATAAAAAGCTGTTTTTTATTTTACAGACACCCATAAGTTCATAGGTTCATGGGTGTTTACTAGGCTAATAACCACAAGGGCCTTTTTAAGCTTAGCTATGCATCCCTATTTCTGACAAGTTCTGATACCCTTGAAAGTGTAAGCATAGACCTTGGAGATGAACCATTTACAGGTTACCTGTGTCCATTAGAGACATAGGTGCCAAACCAGGGATGAATTTCCAGTTTCCCTTCCAACTGTCCAAGTTGCATTTGAATTGGGTTAGGGAGGAACTCTGCTTCACAAGGATGGGGAGCTTGTTCCATAGACGGGGTAGTCTTTGGGATACATACCTGTCTCTCCAGCAGGTACTGTTTATATCACAGACAAGGTTTAAGTCTTTAGAATGGGTAATTCTGGTGCTGTTTGTTTTGTGGATATGCAGGAGGTCCATCAGAGTGGACAATGCTCTGTATACCAGGCATAGATCTCTCCTCAAAAGCCTGTAAGAGGCATAATACAGGGAAAGAGCCTTGAGGTGGTCTGCATAGGACATTTTACTTACACCCTGTATTCTTTTAGTGAGGAACCTCTATAGACATTACAATTGTTGGATATGCTCGATTAGATACATACCTAAGGGGCGTTGTACTCAATTAGCTTAACAGCCTTAGCAGCCTGTAGGAGACCAACTATAAGGACAAGGCTTTGATGCAGTCTGCATAGACTTTCACAAACAAAAACCAAGAAACCAAACTACTAAAAAGTAGGCGAGGATGAACGCAATGAGAGCCAGCAAACTGACAATAAAATAAAAGAAACTTGCATTTATTAGTAAGCGCTTTCGGTGTAGATCAGTGCCTCACCTTCAACAGACTGAAACAAAATGAAAATCAATTAACATTCTTTATATAGAAAAAAATCTAACAATCAATTAATTAAAACCTAAATTAGTGAACCCAGTTAATTCTTAAAAGGGAAAGCCTTTGTGCACATTCTTCAAGTAATATACTGGTAAGTTACACTGTTTTTAACTTGAAGTCATGTGCAAACATGAACACATTTCCTTTATCTTATTGAATTAATTAAAAATAAAAAGCAGCAATACATATTAATTAAAAAAATCCATAATAATTGCCATAAATAAAAACGACATCAAGCCTTATAGCTAGTTGACTAAGCTGGCAATAGCAAAATTAATAATGAAACTAACTATAAATTAGTTAGTACATTAAAATAAACAATATATAGTAAAAGTCAATTAGTTAATTATTATGTATAAATATCTATCACCGATGTAGTTACTAATAAATGAATATATATATATATATATATAGATATATATATATATATATATATATATATATATATAAATATACAAACCTAATAATCTAATAAGATATAAATAAGTAATAATAATTAATAATGGATAAATACGAATACATCATTGTATATGCCATTATGTATAAATACTAGAAAAAGCAGTACCTGTCAAATAATCATCTCTTAAGGGCATGCAATTTCAATGTTTTTACTGCATTTAACTTAATATTGCACTTGGAATCCTTGTTTGTTACTATTTGACTGTATTTGTAGCAAATTCTTCTGTGTAAGCTGTAGTAGCTGATTCATAGCATTTATAAGTGTTTGTTGTACCTGTTTCTGCCTGTTTTGTGAAAAAAAAAGAAAAAAAAAGAAAAAAATATCTCTTGTTTTTCCTGTTTTACTAGTTTAGTCCAGTTTCAGAGTTGCTGATTCCTGGGCTTTGGTTGTAGTTCCTGTGTACTGTTTCCTTGCCTTATTTGGGGGAAGGGAAGCTACCTTGCTTTCCTGCTTTACTAGTTTAGTCCAGTTTCAGAGTTGCTGATTCCTGGGCTTTGGTTGTAGTTCCTGTGTACTGTTTCCTTGCCTTATTTGGGGAAGGAAGCTACCTTGCTTACCAGTGGGAGTGGGAAGCATTGAGCTGCCTTTTGTCCAGTTTTGTGAGGTTTCAGCCAGTAACTAGTAGTTTATTGGTCGTTTTGGGCCAGTTTCTAGCTTTTTCCAGCCCCCTGGTATAAAACTTTCAGCTTGTACCTACTCAGCACAGACTCCACGTGGGCCAGCAGAGTAATCCAGGCTGCAGAGAGCTGAATAAGTGACTTTTCTTGATACTAAGTATATTTTTTTTGCTTTCCACATCTGAATACCTAGCAACTGTATTTCGCCTGCCTTTCTGTTACATTGAAGCTGTTTTTACTGCATTTAACTTAATATTGCACTTGGAATCCTTGTTTGTTACTATTTGACTGTATTTGTAGCAAATTCTTCTGTGTAAGCTGTAGTAGCTGATTCATAGCATTTATAAGTGTTTGCTGTACCTGTTTCTGCCTGTTTTGTGAAAAAAAAGAAAAAATATCTCTTGTTTTTCCTGCTTTACTAGTTTAGTCCAGTTTCAGAGTTGCTGATTCCTGGGCTTTGGTTGTAGTTCCTGTGTACTGTTTCCTTGCCTTATTTGGGGAAGGAAGCTACCTTGCTTTCCTGCTTTACTAGTTTAGTCCAGTTTCAGAGTTGCTGATTCCTGGGCTTTGGTTGTAGTTCCTGTGTACTGTTTCCTTGCCTTATTTGGGGAAGGGAAGCTACCTTGCTTACCAGTGGGAGTGGGAAGCATTGAGCTGCCTTTGTCCAGTTTTGTGAGGTTTCAGCCAGTAACTAGTAGTTTATTGGTCGCTTTGGGCCAGTTTCTAGCTTTTCCAGCCCCTGGTATAAACGCTAAACGCTGCTAGCTGATTTAGAGCGGAGCTGCCACTGTTGCACACTAGGGCAGTGCCGGTTAAGCAGGTTTAAACTATTCGGCTACCTAAAGTCCACTCTTCAAATTTTCCCTTAAAACTACCTTCCTCGAACTATACTACTGATCAAATCAGCGTATCCTATAACTAAAAGATCAACTCTACTTGACTCCAAGTAGACTATTCTCTATCTATTAAACCTAGCACTTGCTCCTACAGTACTTATTACCTTGATACGGCACTCTTGTCATAGATAGTACCCCAAAAGGCAACCCCCATTTCTCGGTCACCCACGCCCCCGGAATCTTTTTAAAGTTTTTCGTCTACCCTTCTAGCATGTCGAGGGATCAGTTGCTAGTGTCCTCTCCTGCTCAGCTGGTGAACCTGGGAATATTGAGGCAATGTTTCAATTGCCTCATGTACACAGACAACCCTTTCCTCCTCCCACAAAACACAAATACATGCGAGAGATGCAACTATACGGCCAAACTGGAGGCTGAGCTCTTCAACATAGGACTGGCAAGACCAGTCAGGAGGAGAAGGTTACCACACACACTATAGACCCAGTCTCACATAGTACCATTACAACCTCAAATCATACACATAAACACACAAAGACATACTTGGAGGCTCTGATCAAAAATCTACCAAAACAGCAGAGGCCACCAAAGCAGACACCCAAACAACCACCACCTCAGAACACAACACCAACACATAGACCTCACAGTCAGAGTGTCAAACAGTCACAGCCCTTAAGGCCAAACACAATGCCAGACACACTAGTCATTGGTGACTCCATAGTCAGACACACTGATGTCCCGCTCACCAGACTGAGTAAGGAGAAGGTCACAGTAAGCTGCCTGTCGGGCGCTAGAATCCGCCACATAACGCAAGCACTCAGGTCTCTCAACAGCAGGTACAAATATGACTCAGTCATTGTCCACGCTGGTGTAAACGACCTGAGACGCACCTCCTTGGACTACATGAAAAGAGACATTGAGGAGCTCTCTGATTATGTAGCCCAGGCAGGTATGACCCTGACCTTGAGCAGTATCCTACCTTCACCAAGAATGATGCCACAATACAGAGATAAGATGATCAGCTTTAACAATTGGCTTAAACACTGGTGTCATTCAAAGGGGATCCAGTATCTGTCTGCCTGGGATGACATGCTGGACAAGCCACGCTGCTTCAAGGGACGGCTTGCACCTGTCACCCCTGGGATTCCGGATATTGGCAAAGGCTCTTGCCACCCCATAGTGCCTTTTTAGGCAAGGCTCAAATTCTAAACCTACCACCCTAGAACACAAAAAGGAAAAAACTAAGGGTAATGCTGCTCAATGCCAGAAGTCTAAATCTCAAAATGCACGACTCGAGGCCCTTCTCAGTATGGAGAACATCGATGTTTGTGCTGTGACAGAAACCTGGTTCAAGGCTCCTGAGAGCACCCCAGCGCTATCAGGTTTTACCTCATATCATGCTCCGCCCCAAAATCCGGACAATACCAAGAAAGGAGGGGGTATCCATATTCATCAAGGACACCCACACCTCAAGACTGGTGGCAACGACGATGCATCGGAGACCATCCAGGTGCAATTAACCATAGGCAAGACTGCTCTGCAAATTGTAGCATGTTACAGGCCACCCTCACAAACTCAGGAAACTCACATGGCCTTCCTGAAAACACTAGAGGGGATAAATGTATCACCAAACACCATCATACTAGGTGACTTCAATTACCCTAATATAGACTGGGAACACTACTCAAGCCCAAACACCCTAGCCCAAAAGTTCCTGGAATTCATAAACTCAAATGCCATGGAACAACTAGTCACCATCCCCACAAGAGGAGATAACATACTTGATCTCATCATCACGAACATGGGAGCACAATGTTCAACACCGGAAGTATACCCCTCACTGGTGAGATCAGATCACAAACTAATCTCGCTGGAGGACCTCATCCCACCCCCACCTGAAATAAAAAAGACCACAGTAAAGAACTTCTCAAAAGCCGACTTCACACTTCTAAAGACTAGTGTGGTCTCCTTTCAGGCCCCCGAGCATGGAAAACAATACTCAAGCCGCTGAATCACTTACAAACGCCTTCTACCAGCACCTGCAGGACTGCATGGATAAGGCAATCCCAAGCAAAACAAAGACTCTTTGTACCAAAGGCAAGCGTCCAGTCTGGTGGACCCCAGCCATAAACAAACTCTACAACAAAAGGAGGAAGCTACTACAAGATAGAGCAAAATCCTTAAAAGGTAAGACACCCTTGATCACTATAAGTAAAAAACTAAGAGCTCTCATAAAATCATCCAAAGCAAATTTCGAGAGAAAATAGCTAAAGACTCAAAAGACAATCATAAGGCCTTCTTTAGCTATGTTAGAAACCTAGGAGGAAACTCCCAGATATGCTCAGAACTAGTTCAAAATGATGTGAAGATTACTGATCCTACAGACATTGCCAACATACTGGCTGACAGGTTCAGTGCAAACTTCTCCCTCCCCCAAAAGGAGAGATATCTATACCAAATGAGTGCAGCCCCCAAACATCTCCAGCGCCCAAGTGAGAACTGCTCTCCAAAGCAAAAACACAGCATCCATGGGACCCGATGGTGTCCCCGGCTGTGTGCTCCACGAACTCAATGAGGAATTAAACCCACAGCTAGGACAGCTGTTTAATCAAAGTCTTACCTCTGGATACGCACTCCAGGAGTGGCGCACTGCAACTGTGGTCCCACTTCACAAAGGCGGTGCCTCCACAGACCCTGGAAATTACCGCCCATTAGCTTGACAAGCCTTATCTGCAAAGCCATGGAGAGGATCATAATGGACCTCATAAATAAAGACATAGGGAATTTGCAGACTTTGGATCCAACCCAGTTTGGCTTTGTCAAAGGCAGATCATGCCTTTTAAACTTGGTTGACTTTTTCGAAACAGTCACCAAAGCCATTGATGAGGGAAAGGCAGTCCATACAGCCTACCTCGATCTGGCTAAGGCCTTCGATACAATACCCCACTCGGGTATCATTGAAAAACTCATCAGCTTAAATGTTAACCCATACATCACAAGATGGGTTGCAAACTGGCTGAGTGACAGAACCCACAGGGTCAGAGTTGCCAGTGGCGCCATGTCAGACTCAAAACCTGTCACAAGTGGTGTCCCACAGGGCTCAGTCCTGGGCCCACTCTTGTTTGGCATCTACTTTTCCGAAGTACAAGCAAACACAGGAGGGTTATGGCTGACAAAGTTTGCAGATGACTGCAAACTGGGCGCCATAGTAGAAAACACATCTGACACAGATATCCTTCAGAAGGGTCTCACAGAAACGGATAACTGGTGCCAGAGCCACGGCCTAAAGTTAAATGCCAAAAAATGCATAGTCATACCCTTCGGGAAAAACAAGGTTACCCCTAGCTACCAAATAGGTGGCAATCCACTGAGCACAGAAGAAGTTATCAGGGACCTGGGGACCCAGGTTGATAGTAGTCTGTCATTCGACACCCATGTAGCTAAAGTAGTTAGGAAGTCCTTCTACATTGCCCACCTTATCATGAAGGGATTCTCATCTAGATCAAGGGAGGCAATAGTCTCCCTTTACTCATCACTCATCAGACCAATGATTGAGTACAATGCCCCATTCGGAATGTATCTGACCCGACACTTGCAGCAGCTGGAGAGGCCACAAAAGTTCCTCACCAAAAGGATAAAGGGTCTCAAAAATCTGTCCTATGCTGCCCGACTGAAAGAACTCCAGCTCTATTCAGTCACTTACCGCTTGCTCAGAGGTGACCTTTGCCTAACATACAAGGCCATGTCAAACCCAGATTTGATGAATATGCTTCACCTCAAAAATCTAGATCCATCAGAGCCACAAGGGCGGAGACTTAAACCTCGACACGGCTATTAATAGGACGTGCTGGAGAGATAGATTCATCACCCAAAGACTCCTATGCTGTGGAACAAAATCCCGGTACATGTGAGGCAGAGCACCTCGCTGGCCTTGTTCAAGAGAAATCTTGACCAATGGATGGGAGATCGCAGATATACCCCAGGAATTACCTCAGTGTCACTGCTCGACAGAGGCACAGCAAAATAATGGGTATAGTTCCCCATACTAAAGGGGTGGCGTAAGCCACAAAACAATGGGCTAGGCTTGTAAATGCCCTCGGGCAGATAGCCTAGTATGAACCTATGAACCTATGAACCTATGAACCTAAAACACATTTAATAGATAGATTTTCATTCAGCCCTGGTGGAATGGATGCCCCTGTTTTTATTTGCCAAATAAGCTCATCAATTTCTAGTAAAATCTGCCAAGGGCCTCCTCTAATGTCATTATCTCGATGTTGTGACACTAAAAATTTAAAAATATGTCCAGGGTATTCTAAAATGTGTTTAGCCAAAGTGTTTTTAATGTCCCCCTTGTTAATGGCATAAAAATGTTCGTACATGCACTGTTTGAGTTTCCTTTCAGTTTTTCCAATGTAATATGCATTACATTGGCAACATAAGGCTGCATAAACCACACTTTTGCTATCACAATTGAATCTCGAACCAATCATGTATATTTTGTTGTTAATTATACATCTAGTCCCTTCCAATATGTGTTTGCACTGAGGGCAAGTACCACATTTGAACATACCTTTAACCCTACTATTTGGGACTCTTGTCTTTTTCTCAAGTAATGCTTTCAAGTTAAGCCCTCTCCATGTAATACGTGGTTTCTCACCTAATGTTTTAATCAATGTTAATTCTTCTCTAATAACGTTCCAATTTTTATTTATGATATCCCTGATAAATACATAATCTAGGGAAAACGTCGATAAGAAGCTGGTCATGTAAACCCTATTATTCTTGTTATCCAATAAAGATTCCATTGGCATGGGCTGTTGCTGTAACCCACTAAGTAAAGGCTGAAAGTACCCATTTTTTCTTTTATGACAAACTTCTTGCTTTATATTAACAATCAAGGAAGCAGGGTAGCCTCTATGCATAAACATGCCTTGCAGGTTTTCACATTCAGTCTCAAACTCATCATCATCAGACACCATTCGGGCTGCCCTAACCATCTGACCTTTTATAATGGCCTTCTTTTGGTGGTAGGGGTGATTACTTGAAAAATGCAAAAAGGTATTTGAATGTGTAGGTTTCCTATAAATCCTACTGATGTACCTACGTTTACATCTGTCATTCACTAAAAGAATGTCTAAATAGTTAATCGAAGTATCATCAATGTTATATGTAAACTCAAGGAAACTTGTCATGGTTGAAATGTTACGGATAAAGGTTGGAATAAGGGTTTTATCTCCTCTCCAAATGCAGAACATATCATCCTGGTATCTTGTATACCAGGAGACATGCTGTTGGTAAAGACTGTTCTGAAATAGTTACTCATTTTCCCAATATGCCATGATGGCATTGGCAAAACTACCCCCACATGGTGAGCCCATTGCTACACCCGACTTCTGCAAATACAGTTTTCCCTCAAAAACCATGAAATTGTTTGTCAAAACAATTTCCAGTAAGGTTTCGATTACATATATGGTGTTCTCCTGTACTTTTTTTAGGACCAAAAAGTCCCTGATCCATTTAAGTCCAGTTTCCTGGGGGATAACTGTGTAGAGGTCTTTGATGTCTATGGTAATAAAGCATGCCTCAAGTTGATAGTCTAGTCTGTTTATGGTTCTTAAAAAAAAACCAAGAATCTTTACATATCTGAGGCTCGCTATCAACCAATGGTTTTAAAATAGAATCAATATATTTGGCACAACTGTGTGTGATAGATCCCCTACCATCCACTATAGGTCTAAATGGGGGACTATTAAGAGATTTGTGTATTTTAGGAGTACCAAATAAGGCAGGTGTTTTGGGTGCAATCATTGACAAGTATTGAAATAGGTCCTTGTCTATAGACCCCTCTAAAACAAGTCATCCAATATTGACCTAATTTTTCTATATGCCTGGTTGACTTCATTAAGGGACACTCTTTCATAAACGTTTGTGTTAAGATGTTTTTGCATTGCTTCAAAATAAAGGAAATTATCCATAAACACAAGCCCTCCTCCCTTGTTGTTGACCCTGATGTTACAGTCATTAAGGAGATGGAGAAAATCCTGTTCAGAAGCACTGAGGATGTTTTTAGTTGTTGATAAATGTTGCTTTTTCTCAGAGCTAGCCCTTAGATCCATTTCACAAATCTTTTCAAAAAGGCATAGTCTAAGGTGAAGGGGGGGATTAAACAAACTAGGAACCCTGATAGAACTGGTTTCAGTTGAACTCGCCCCCATGAGCAAATTTAGGTTTAATTTGCATACGAACAGTTTCAAATCAATGATTGTTTTGGCTAAATCCATCCTTTTACCAGGGACGTAAGTTAGCCCTTTATATAGAAAATTAATCATGTCTTGCTGAATTTCAAGGTTTGTATAGTTATAGATTTTAAAGTCACCTTGCGTGCTTACATGTATAGAAGGAGCAAGACCATACACCTGGTTTGAAACTGTCACCTCCTTTGTTTCCTCCTGTTCCTTTGATTGCAGTTGGTCCGTCGGTTGTTCTGTTGACCAGACTGATTGGTCCGAAAACCCTGGTCACTATTGATTTGCTCATCATTGGGGTTAACCACGTGTTATCATTAGCATTAGTATCATTAGTGTTGTTGTTGCGATTGATAATTCTTTTGCTACGTCTTAACCTGTTACCTTCATTGTTACTAATATTGTTGAAAGAACGAGCTTGCCCTTGGTCGTGGGTTCCATCAACCCTGTTATTATTATGTATGTCATTTTTATCAGGGCTACTATCAGATGGAGGCTTAGGATAAGCAATATTATTCGAATAATCATACAAGTCTCTAGCTATTTTCCTCTTTTTAGTGGCAAGCATTTTATCCATAGTTGCCTGTATGCTTGTATATATTCTACAATAGTCATATTTGTAACGGGAAAAGTCATCATGAGTCACTATGGTATGTTCCAAAATTTCTAAATCACTCTTAAGATTATTAATTTCTTGATTGTAATAATTAATAAGAGATTGTAAAAATTCCATACCTTGCCTGTCAAAAAGTTGGCTCAATTCTTTAAAAAATAAAGAATCATATATTAATCCAGCTGGATAATGCCATTGACGCAAGCCTTTGGGTATGATTTTTTTGGTAATGCACTCTTGTAAATACGAGACCTCCAGTTGGAGTTTCCTACATCTGAAAAGCTTGGTGTCGAAAAGGTTAATTTGATCAGAGAAAGAACTCTCCCTCT
Source organism: Protopterus annectens (assembly GCF_019279795.1). Lineage (NCBI taxonomy): Eukaryota > Metazoa > Chordata > Ceratodontiformes > Protopteridae > Protopterus > Protopterus annectens. Next base: position 1,357,224,072 of record NC_056745.1, read on the forward strand.
GTTGTTCTACTGCATTCAAAGGAGCATTGTTGTCATTGTTAGTATTAAAGCTGTATTTATTGTTAGGAAAAGTACCCATAGATGGTAAAACACTTGCTCGATTTGTTGGTAAAATTGGCGCAAGTGGTGCTGCAGGTTCAGAATTATCTTCCGAAGTATTAATTGGTGCATTGTGTTGGCTCGTTGCATTAATAAAACCAATGTTGTTCGATTCCTGGTAGGTACTGCATCAAGACTTTCCCTGTCATTAGGTGGGTTCAGACCAAGACACGTTGAAGTCGCCAGCAGAATTGTTCTGATTACCGTCAATATTGTCTTCCTGTGTAAACAAGGACAATATTGACGGTAATCAGAACAATTCTGCTGGCGACTTAACCACGCTAGTACAATTACTTTTGGGAAGGGTTGAAACTTTAACCCAACGTGTCGAGGCTCTTGGTCTGAACCCACCTAATGATATGAGGGGAAGTCTTGATGCAGTACCTACCAGGAATCGGAACAACATTGGTTTTATTAATGCAACGACGAGCCAACACAATGCACCAATTACCAATACTTTGGAAGATAATTCTGAACCTGCAGCACCACTTGCGCCAATTTTACCAATAAATCAAGCAAGTGTTTCACCTTCTATGGGTACTTTTCTTAACAATAAATACAGCTTTAATACTAACAATGACAACAATGCCCGCTTGAATGCAGTAGAACAACAGAGGGAGAGTTCTTTCTCTGATCAAATTAACCTTTTCGACACCAAGCTTTTCAGATGTAGGAAACTCCAACTGGAGGTCTCGTATTTACAAGAGTGCATTACCAAAAAAATCATACCCAAAGGCTTGCGTCAATGGTGTTATCCAGATGGATTAATATATGATTCTTTATTTTTTAAAGAATTGATCCAACTTTTTGACAGGCAAGGTATGGAATTTTTACAATCTCTTACTAATTATTACAATCAAGAAATTAATAATCTTGAGAGTGATTTAGAAATTTTGGAACATACCATAGTGACTCATGATGACTTTTCCCATTACAAATATGACTATTGTAGAATATATACAAGCATACAGGCAACTATGGATAAAATGCTTGCCACTAAAAAGAGGAAAATAGCTAGAGACTTGTATGATTATTCAAATAATATTGCTTATCCTAAGCCTCCATCTAATAGTAGCCCTGATAAAAATGACATACATAATAATAACAGGGTTGATGGAACCCACGACCAAGGGCAAGCTCGTTCTTTCAACAATATTAGTAACAATGAAGGTAACAGGTTAAGACGTAGCGAAAGAATTATCAATCGCAACAACAACACTAATGATACTAATGCTAATGATAACTACCATGATCGACCACACGTGGTTAACCCCAATGATGAGCAAAACAATAGTGACCAGGGTTTTCGGACCGATCGGTCTGGTCAACAGAACAACCGACGGACCAACCGCAATCAAAGGAACAGGAGGAAACAAAGGAGGTGACAGTTTCAAACCAGGTGTATGGTCTTGCTCCTTCCATACATGTAAGCACGCAAGGTGACTTTAAAATCTATAACTATACAAACCTTGATATTCAGCAAGACATGATTAATTTTTTATCTAAAGGGCTAACTTACGTCCCTGGTAAAAGGATAGATTTAGCCAAAACAATCATTGATTTGAAACTGTTCATACGCAAATTAAACCTAAATTTGCTCATGGGGGCGAGTTCAACTGAAACCAGTTCTATCAGGGTTCCTAGTTTGTTTAATCCCCCCCTTCACCCTAGACTATGCCTTTTTGAAAAGATTTGTGAAATGGATCTAAGGGCTAGCTGTGAGAAAAAGCAACATTTATTAACAACTAAAAACATCCTCAGTGCTTCTGAACAGGATTTTCTCCATCTACTTAATGACTGTAACATCAGGGTCATGAATCCTAACAAGGGAGGAGGGCTTGTGTTTATGGATAATTTCCTTTACGTTGAAGCAATGCAAAAACATCTTAACACAAACGTTTATGAAAGAGTGTCCCTTAACGAAGTCAACCAGGCATACAGAAAAATTAGGTCAATATTGGATGCCTTGTTTTTAGAGGGGTCTATAGACAAGGACCTATTTCAATACTTGTCAATGATTGCACCCAAAACACCTGCCTTATTTGGTACTCCTAAAATACACAAATCTCTTAATAGTCCCCCATTTAGACCTATAGTGGATGGTAGGGGATCTATCACACACAGTTGTGCCAAATATATTGATTCTATTTTAAAACCATTGGTTGATAGCGAGCCTCAGATATGTAAAGATTCTTGGGTTTTTTTAAGAACCATAAACAGACTAGACTATCAACTTGAGGCATGCTTTATTACCATAGACATCAAAGACCTCTACACAGTTATCCCCCAGGAAACTGGACTTAAATGGATCAGGGACTTTTTGGTCCTAAAAAAAGTACAGGAGAACACCATATATGTAATCGAAACCTTATTGGAAATTGTTTTGACAAACAATTTCATGGTTTTTGAGGGAAAACTGTATTTGCAGAAGTCGGGTGTAGCAATGGGGTCACCATGTGGGGGTAGTTTTGCCAATGCCATCATGGCATATTGGGAAAATGAGTTACTATTTCAGAACAGTCTTTACCAACAGCATGTCTCCTGGTATACAAGATACCAGGATGACATGATCTGCATTTGAAGAGGAGATAAAACCCTTATTCCAACCTTTATCCGTAACATTTCAACCATGACAAGTTTCCTTGAGTTTACATATAACATTGATGATACTTCGATTAACTATTTAGACATTCTTTTAGTGAATGACAGATGTAAACGTAGGTACATCAGTAGGATTTATAGGAAACCTACACATTCAAATACCTTTTTGCATTTTTCAAGTAATCACCCCTACCACCAAAAGAAGGCCATTATAAAAGGTCAGATGGTTAGGGCAGCCCGAATGGTGTCTGATGATGATGAGTTTGAGACTGAATGTGAAAACCTGCAAGGCATGTTTATGCATAGAGGCTACCCTGCTTCCTTGATTGTTAATATAAAACAAGAAGTTTGTCATAAAAGAAAAAACGGGTACTTTCAGCCTTTGCTTAGTGGGTTACAGCAACAGCCCATGCCAATGGAATCTTTACTGGATAACAAGAATAATAGGGTTTACATGGCCAGCTTCTTATCGACGTTTTCCCTAGATTATGTATTTATCAGGGATATTATAAATAAAAATTGGAACGTTATTAGAGAAGAATTAACATTGATTAAAACATTAGGTGAGAAACCATGTATTACGTACAGGAGAGGGCTTAACTTAAAAGCATTACTTGAGAAAAAGACAAGAGTCCCAAATAGTAGGGTTAAAGTTATGTTCAAATGTGGTACTTGCCCTCAGTGCAAACACATATTTGAAGGGACTAGATGTATAATTAACAACAAAATATACATGACTGGTTCGAGATTCAATTGTGATAGCAAAAGTGTGGTTTATGCAGCCTTATGTTGCCAATGTAATGCATATTACATTGGAAAAACTGAAAGGAAACTCAAACAGCGCATGTACGAACATTTTTATGCCATTAACAAGGGGGACATTAAAAACACTTTGGCTAAACACATTTTAGAATACCCTGGACATATTTTTAAATTTTTAATGTTACAACATCGAGATAATGACATTAGAGGAGGCCCTTGGCAGATTTTACTAGAAATTGATGAGCTTATTTGGCAAATAAAAACAGGGGTATCCATTCCACCAGGGCTGAATGAAAATCTATCTATTAAATGTGTTTTGAAATTGCATGCCCTTAAGAGATGATTATTTGACAGGTGCTGCTTTTTCTAGTATTTATACATAATGGCATATACAATGATGTATTCATATTTATCCATTATTAATTATTATTATTTATTTATATCTTATTAGATTATTAGGTTTGTATATTTATATATATATATATATATATATATATATATATATATATATATATATATATATATTCATTTATTAGTAACTACATCGGCGATAGATATTTATACATAATAATTAACTAATTGACTTTTACTGTATATTGTTTATTTTAATGTACTAACTAATTTATAGTTAGTTTCATTATTAATTTTGCTATTGCCAGCTTAGTCAACTAGCTATAAGGCTTGATGTCATTTTTATTTATGGCAATTATTATGGATTTTTTGAATTAATATGTATTGCTGCTTTTTATTTTTAATTAATTCAATAAGATAAAGGAAATGTGTTCATGTTTGCACATGACTTCAAGTTAAAAACAGTGTAACTTACCAGTATATTACTTGAAGAATGTGCACAAAGGCTTTCCCTTTTAAGAATTAACTGGGTTCACTAATTTAGGTTTTAATTCATTGATTGTTAGATTTTTTTCTATATAAAGAATGTTAATTGATTTTCATTTAGTTTCAATCTGATGAAGATGAGGCACTGATCCACACTGAAAGCACTTACTAATAAATGCAAGTTTCTTTTATTTTATTGTCAGTTTGCTGGCTCTCATTGCGTTCATCCTCGCCTACTTTTTAGTAGTCTGCATAGACTTGTTTTCCACACCATGTTTTTTTTCTGAGGAAGCTCTGTGGACACTCCAGTTGTTGCATATTCCTGGCCAAGTACATGCTGAAGGGTGGAACTGCACTCAGTGACTGGTCTTATAACAGCAGAGTACAACAGAGCAATGTCATGTTTGATCTCGATGACATACCTGTAATAATAAGTTATGCAACATAGAAAGATTTCCCGACTACAGTAGACACATAAAGGTCAAATACCAAATCACTGTCTGCATGCATTCCCAAATCCCTCACTGAAGAGTCTACTCTTAGGGGTGTATTATAATGTTTTAGTTTGCTGGAGTGGCCCTCTTTCTGAAAGATACTATGATGTACTTTTTGGCACTGAGTTTTAGACCATGACTCTGGCACCAATTATGTCTGTGTCAGGCCTTTTTTGAAGTATATTTGTGTCTTGGGGGAATTCAGTGACTGAACCCAGTTTGTAATCATATGCAAACATGGTCAGCTAGAGGCTCTTAATGTTAGCCTTGAACTCAGAGAAGTAGATGCCAAACAGGAATGGCTTCAGCACTGAGTCCTTAGGCACCTTACTAGTAACTGGCCTTTCTGTGGAGGTAGAGTCCCCTATTTTAACTTCTTGGGTCTTGTCTATTATCCATCTGGTCATTCAGCAGGTGACATGTGCCTGAAAGATATTTTCTGCCCTCAGTGTGCAGATCTTTAGCTAAGATATGATGATTTTCTGTGTTTCAGGTCTAGGACAGTACTGGTAGATGGTATAATGTGCATCAATGGGGATCAGAACATGTATACAGTTACCATATCTATGGTACCTATCCAAGGTGCATCACCATGGAAATTAGCAGATATTGACAAATCACTGTCCAAATGATCACAATTATCCTGTTAAAGGCAACCAGTTTTGCAATCTGTACTCAGCAGAGCCTGTTTTTGTCCTAGCCTGGACATCAACACTGCTACTCATAAGTTCAGAGATGTGTAGGTAGTTACTAGGCATGCAGTCCAGGAGAATATTAAGGAGTTTAGTTCAAACTCCCATTTGCATAAATGCACTGTCTGTTTAAGTAACATGCTCAAGATCTCACCGCAGGAAAATGAAGACTGAAGTAATCAATTCCTATACCACAGGAAGTAGCATATCAGAATGTTGCATCTGGGCATCCATAGCAGTGATATTTACAGCAACAACTACTGCTGTTCCAGGATGCACCTGATTATTTTTGCAGCAGCAGGCACATATTAAGTGTATGTGCAGGATTATCTGCAGCCAAACTGCCCTCTTATGCTGCTGCGCATAAGTACGCAGATACACATCCATGCTGTGAGGTGTCAGTCTATGTAGCATCCATCCTCTGTGTCTTTTGCCTTCGTGGTAGCCCGACATTCAGCAGTACACTTACAGCACTGTGAATAAAGCTGTTCATAGTGTTATGTGCTGTGTTGGCCATTTGGTGCTCTCTTCTGCCATACATCGGGATGTGTCCAGCTGCAATATAATGAACACCTGAATGCTTACTCAGCATGCATATCTCTACTAAAGATTAACTGGATTTCTGCCATGCAGCAGATTCAGCAAAGACCATATGCATAATGTCATTATCAGTCCTGTAGGCAGAAAATAAGATAAAACCATGACATTCCAAGATGGTTTCACACTGATCAACAGCTTGACTTCGGATCTCCCTGAGTGAAAAAAGAAACTGAAAGACAAGGGGCAGGGACTGTTGTCACTTTTAGTAAATTCCGTTACTGGTTAGTAAGTACACTGCCTGGATAATAGCAAAGAAGAAACTAAGAGAGCCTGAAAGAAAACCAACTAGAAAAGATGAGAGAAAATTCTGACTGGGAGGTATCCTGCAGCTGTTCAGCAAACAGCAGTTCAGCTCCAGCTTTGTTGTAAGATATGGCTTCCAGTAATCTAAAAAAGGAAAAATAAGTCATATGTGCTCAGAACTGATTAAAATAAGTGAAACTTTAAAGGAGTATAAAATAAATAAAACACTAAAGGAGTATATCAGCTCAAATAACAAAAGGCTGAAAAAAATGGAAGAAGCTTAAAAAAGATATTCAGACGAGCTGATAAAATTGCAAAAATCAGAAGCTGAAATGAAGAAAAGTCTGGCTGAGTATAAGACTGTTCAAGAAGAGATGTTTCAAAAAATGGTAGAATTAGAGGTCAGCGCAGATAGGGAAAATCTAAGACTTTCTGTTATACCAGAGAAATTAGATAGAGCAGACTATAATACATTTAAAAAGGCACAAATAATCAATGTGTCTGGTATTCCACAGCAGGAATTGTTAATTGAAAGGGAACACCTTGTGTATACTCCAAATCTGGCCATGGAAAAGCAGCCAAGACTTGTATTAGTAAAGATGCAAAGCCACTAGCAGAAAGAGATGATCCTAACAAAATTGTGGTAAAAGATGGAAACAGTAGAGTATTTGTGGAAAATGATTGTGTACTATACACCAGGGAGAAGAGAAACAAAAGTATTTCAGCAATTGGGGAATGTCAAGGGGCAGGTGTGAGATTCAATCTGTTGTATTCAGCTGTCTTCAGAATATTTTTCCCTAAAGGATCAAAGTAATATTTTATGTAGAACAAGATAAAAGGAAATTCTAAAGTTCATTCAACAAAAAGTGGGCCATTAAGAAGAAGAGGACTCTGCTTCTCATGCTTCTGATAATAAAGCACATCAAGAGACTTTTCCAGTAAAACCTTTTTTCACTGTTCCAAAGGAAAATGCTTGAGATCCAGAGAAAAGAACAGGAGTTGATTAAAAGGAGCAGGAGGATCTTGAAATTGAACCAGAATCTGGAGATGGTAGATGTTGGTGAACAGGAAGAAGAGCAGCAACATGGAAGTCATGAATAAATGTTCAGAATATCAATTGCATTTGTGAAATACAGCTGTATAAGAAAAGGTGGAAAGAGTGGACTTTGACTTTGTTAAACTTGTGAGGAACTGAAAAGCATTTGCCCCACTACACACCATTAATGTTTGGAAGGACACTGAGGGGAGGAGAAGAGGAAGGAAAAAGGAAAAGAAAGCAATTTTGGTTCTTAACAGGATTTTTTATTAAACTTTTTTATGTTTTAAATTGCATGTTTTATAGTAAACAAGCAATTTAATATGTGATAAAGATACTAAAGCAAATAGCTGGCTTTTTTCTTTCTTTCTTCTTTTTTAGAATTAAAAAAGGTAGGCATTTCAATGCAAAATGAGAAAAAAAGCCTAGACAAAAGCATGATTAAGTTAATAGGTTGTATTTAGAGCTGATAAGTTTTCTCTGACTTTTGCACATGTGAATGGGTGGATTAAGACACTTGGCTTAATCTAATAAAAAGTTTTAAGTGGAAACAAGTAAATATGAAAACACTAAAGATAATAAAATGTTTTCCTTTAGCAGTAAAAGTTTCAGTTGAATCCTGTAGCTAAAAACTACATATTTTCTTAAGTTTCCATGTAAACAAGCTGATAATAGAGCAATAAAAAGCCAGAACACTGTTTTTTCCAAGGCTAAAAAGTTAATGTTTTCTGAAAGCATGCAAGTTGTTTTTCACATCTTGAAGGGAATAAAGTTAAAAAGAACAGACACTAATTATTGTAAGTAGAAGCAGATGCAATAGTAATGCATCTTACCATGGATAACTTCAAGTTTTATGTTAACTAAGGCATGTGTTTGCAGCTGTCTGTTTATGACACTTGTACCTATTAGGGGGATGGGTTCAATTTCATTGTTTTAAGATGTACTTAGTGGGTTTGTATTAAGTTAACGTGTTCTGGGGGTGTTCTGCGGTGTTTTTTGAGGGTTTTTGTTAGAGTAAAAGTCTTGTAAAATGTGACATAGGTGCCAATGCTGATGATAAATAAAAACTGTATAAAGGATTAACCTGCCAAACATTAGTGAGTGCATGTTTCACAAATGCTGGAAACAAACATTTGAAAAAGATGTGATACGTAATAGGTGGGACTAATGACTTCTTATCCTAATGGTGACACTTTCCATATTATCTTGGAATGTGAATGGTCTCATAGATATGGACAAAAAGGCAAGAATATTTAATTATATAAAGAAATGTATAGTGCAAATAGCAATGCTACAGGAGATGCATTTGGAAAGAAATGAGCATATGGATTTGATAAAAGGATTTCAGGATGGATATTCAGCAGAATGTCAGGGACTGGGAAAAAGAGGAATACTTATATTAATTGCTAGAGGAGCTCCAATAGTAATATAAGAGGAAAAAATAGATAATAATGGCAGATTTGTGGTAGCAAGGGGCTACTGGTAAGGGATGAGGATTATGCTAGCATGTATTTATATTCTAACTAAAACTGCTATTATGAAGCATAAAATTTGGGAGAAATAATAAGCTTTCAGGAGGAAATATTATTTATAGGTGGGTACTAGAATTTGATTTGCAACAATGAGGATCTATCTGTGTGGTCTAGGAGGGAAAACATAAAAGAGGGTAGATTTCTGCAGAAATTTATGAAAATATTTGGTACAGAATATATGAATTGAATATTATACCCAAGATAAAAATAAGTGGGCTAGACTAGACAGAGAATTTTTTTCACAGGAACATGCGCATGTAATTGAGAACATTAATTCACATTCAATAACAATTTCAGATCATACACCAATAATTACTAAGATAAAATAATGCAGGGTAATGAAAATGAGACACTGAGAAAATATAAAAATAAACGCATAAATACGGTAATAGTATAAATGTGCACACCGATAAGTTGATCCTTCCAATAAAATAATTAGGTTTAGGATTACTTGATTTGAAGTGAAAAAGATGATGAAGCAGAGGGGTGGATCAAGAAATAAGGAAAGAGTAGGATTTTGGATGCAGATCCTGAAGGAGATTAACGACAAAGCAGTGGTGGCTGCTGATATCAGAAAATCAAGACAAAATGAGTGTAGAAGAATAAAAATATTTCAATGCATTGGCTGCATGACAGATTACTTAATATCTAGATGGAAACAAATAAATTACTTTTAAATACATTAATGGAATGCCAGTCAAAATCAAGTATAAGAAAACAAGCAGCACTCAACTCAAACCACTTCTTGCACTGCAGTTCTAATTTATAAATATATATTCAGCTTATTAAAGTACCAAGTAACATGCTGAAAGTTATCTACTTGTTTGGGCAAAGCAAAGCATGAAAAAAAAAATGGAAAGCAAACAAGTGTAATGAGCTTCTGTAAAATAATGTAATCCTTATTTATAAAATACTCATATATCAATCAATAACAAGGCTTATACATATCTAGTAAGTATTCTCTTATATGGCAACAACAGAAAGGCTTTCAATGTTTGCAAATTTTTAACAGTATGCTTATTAAAGCTTACTTGCATCTTACGATCTCAGCCAAGCTTACCTGATAGTCATTAAAGTATTGCTACTTAAACAGAGAGCAACAGGCACTTTGAGTAATACACATAAATCATCAGTACAAAAAATATGACAGAAACCAGACCATTCTGCAAAAATCAAGGCCAGATGAAAAGCCACTCTAGTACTTGTGTATACCTTGGATGGGGGGATACTCTGCACATTTACACTGCATAACTACTCCTTGCCTTGCTTCGACACATCCAGAGTCACTACATGGGGGAGTGGGGTGCAACAAGTATGTTACAATTTGAAATATCTCTGGCTGACTGTGATGGCCCTGACACATTTGACATACCTCTCAACCTCAGAGCAAGAAATCTGGACAAAGCCATACAAAGAAGTGGGACAAAGGCTCAAAAATAAGGACAATTTTTAAATATTGCTCTTATAAACTTAGAAAGATAATAGAATAGGTCTTGCATTAGTATGAATTTTCTGAATGGTATGAAATCTGAAACTCAAATGTCTGTCATTATTTTCTAACTTCAGTCTTTAATGATTTGTCACTAATTTGCCAAAAAAAAACCACAATTTTGTGAAAAATGGACTAAAAATGTGATGTGAAAATATAAAATAGCCACACAATATAGCTGGGAACCTGTCAAAGAAGGGACACTTTAATATTAGTACTGCTAACTTGAGCAGCTGACAAAATAAAAGAATCTACATGCATTTCTGAAATAAAAGTAATATATAACTGATTATTACAGTTATTTCTTAATTGTAAACCCTCCATGTTTTCTTCCAAAATTGCTATTTTGTGGAGGTATTATTAGGGGGAAGAGCAATATTTTGAGCCAAAATCAGGGACAGTTGAGAGATTTGGCTATGCCTAACTCTATAAAGCAATTTATTTGCATGTACCTCTCAACCTGTTAATGCAATAAATCTGGACAAGGCCAAATATATTGGGGGAACATATAAACAGTACTAAAAATTGCTCTTGTATAAAGTGAGACAGTTGATAGAACAACATGTCTTACTTTAGCATACATTTTTCTGAAGGTTATGAAGTCTGAAACTCAGTGTGTCATTATTTAGTGACTTAATTCCTAAATGATTTGCCAGAAAACCACAATTTTTATGAGGAACAAACCAAAAATAAGAAGCAAAAATCTATTCATTCTTTGAAAATCTGGACAGTTGGGAGGTATAGTTCAGCTGGGGCTGTCTTTAAGATTGCCGCAATCCCCCTCACAAAATCATGGTCGAATGGAGCCTCCCCCTGCAGCCATTCCAATGATCCATTACTTGGCTATTTCACTCCATTTACCATAAACACTAATGTGCATACTGATTTACTTCTATGATGATTTGGACTTCATTTGAAAGTTTTATTTTTCATTTTACAGCACAAATACTAAGACATCTGCTAAACAAACTTAGCATTAAAACTTCTCTGCCCTTGAAACTCACATTCATCGAAACAGCATTGAAACCCACATTCAAAGAAAATACATTTTACCAGTGGCAGATAAAGATTAATTCTTGGCTGTTTTCAAATCATAGGCCCCTTGCATATGAAACATACATGTGCGCTTTGATACACCTTCCTATTGTTTTGAACATTTTCCCAGTAAACTATGAAACAAAACGCATGCACCAATAATGACAAAACTGCCCAATTCAGAACATCTTTACAGTAAATAATGAAACAAAATGCATGCACTCATAATGACAAAACTGCCCAGTTCAGAACATTTCAATCATAAAAGTCTACTCAACCTTCTACAGTCCACCATTATCAGTAAATATGCACAATTCTACAGTCTACCATTATCAGTAAATATGCACAATTCTACAGTCCACCATTATCAATAAATATGCACAATATCTGAAGAAGTAAAAAAGTCATCTAAATAATTCCACATTAAATAAATCTGTAACTAATGAAGAGGTTGCTGCTAGCAAACACCTTTATATTTCATGGTTTCATCGAAAAATAAAGTGTCTGATGCCCCTGAGGAATAAATTGCCTGTATTAGATTAAAAATGATAAGCTAGTAATATTGCAATAGGAAATGGATGGCAAACTGATAACAGGCTCATAGTTAGTATCTTAACTTTTTCAGTACGGCAGCATTCACCCCTTGTGGGAGTGGAAGCTTCGGAAACCATCCAGGTGCAACTAACCATAGGCAAAACTGCTCTACAAATTGTAGAATGCTACAGGCCACCCTCTCAAACTCAGGAACCCCACACAGCCTTCCTGAAGACACTGGAGGGTATAAATGTATCTCCAAACACCATCATATTGGGTGACTTCAACTACCCGAATATAGATTGGGAACATTACTCAAGCCCTAACTTTCTAGCCCAACGGTTCCTGGAGTTCATAAATTCAAATGCCATGGAACAGCTAGTCACTGTTCCCACGAGAGGAGAAAATATACTAGATCTCATTATCACAAACATGGGGACAAAATGCTCCACACCGGAAGTATATCCCTCATTGGTGAGATCTGATCATAAACTAATCTCACTGGAAATCCACATCCCGCCCCCACCCCAAACAAAAGACCACAGTGAAGAACTTCTCTAAAGCAAACTTCACACTACTCAAGACTGGTGTGGTATCCTTCAAGGCCCCTGAGCCAGTGGAAACCACAACCCAAGCTGCGAAGCCCTTACAAATGCCTTCTATGAACACCTCCAGGACTGCATGGATCAGGCAATCCCAAATAAAACCAAGACTCTTTCCACAAAGGGCAAACGTCCAGTCTGGTGGACCCCAGCCATTAACAAACTTTACAATAAGAGGAGAAAGCTATTACATGATAGAACAAAATGCATAAATGGGAAGTCACCCTGATCATTATTAGTAAAAAAATACGAGCACTCATAAAATCAACTAAGGCCAATTTTGAGAGAAAAATTGCCATGGATTCAAAGGACAATCATAAGGCCTTTTTCAGCTATGTTAGGAACCTGGGTGGAAACTCCCAGATATGCTCAGAATTAGTCCAAAATGATACAAAAATCACTGAACCCACAGACATTGCCAACATACTGGCAGACATGTTCAGTGCAAACTTCACCCCCCTCTCCCCCCCTAAAGGAGAGATAACTATCCCAGCAGAGTGTAGCCTCCCAGACATCTCAAATGTGCAGGTGAAAGCTGGTCTCTCTAAAGCTAAAAACACAGCATCAATGGGACTGGATAGTGTCCCCAGCTGTGTGCTACATGAGCTAAATGAGGAATTAAACCCGCACATAAGGCAGCTGTTTAATCTCAGCCTTACCACAGGATACGTGCCCAAGGAGTGGCGTACGGCAACTGTGGTCCCACTCCACAAAGGCGGTGCCTCTACGGACCCTGGAAATTACCGCCCCATAAGCTTAACAAGTCTAGTCTGCAAAGCTATGGAGAGGATCATAATGGAGCTCATAAACAAAGATATAGGGGACTTGCAGACATTGGACCCGACCCAGTTTGGCTTCAAGGGCAGATCATGCCTTTTGAACTTGGTCGACTTCGAAACAGTCACCAAGGCCATTGATGAGGGAAAGGCAGTCCATACAGCCTACCTTGACCTTGCAAAGGCCTTCGACACAATACCCCACTTGAGTATTGTAGAAAAACTTACCAGCTTAAATGTAAACCCATATGTCACAAGATGGGTTGCAAACTGGCTTAAGGACAGAACCCAAAGGGTTAGAGTTGCTTGCGCTATGTCAGACTCCAAGCCGGTCACAAGTGGTGTCCCACAGGGCTCGGTCCTTGGCCCCCTATTGTTCGGCATCTACTTCTCAGAAGTACAGGCCAACATGGGAGGACTTTGGCTGACAAAGTTTGCAGATGACTGCAAACTGGGCGCCATAGTGGAAAGTGCATTGGACACAGATATCCTTCAGAAGGGACTCACGGAAACAGATAGCTGGTGCCAGAGCCATGGCATGAAGGTAAACGCCAAAAAATGTATAGTCATACCCTTCGGGAAAAACAAGGTAACCCCAAGCTACCATATAGGTGGCAATCCACTAAGCACAGAAGAGGTTATCAGGGACCTGGGGACCCAGGTTGACAGTGGCCTTTCTTTTGACACTCACGCTGCTAAAGTGGTTAGAAAGACCTTCTACATTGCCCACCTGATCATGAAGGGATTCACATCCAGATCTAGTGAGGTCATTGTTCCCCTGTACTCTTCACTTATCAGACCAATGATCGAGTACAATGCCCCATTTGGGATGTATCTCACCCGACATCTGCAGCAATTGGAGAGACCTCAAAAGTTCCTCACCAAAAGGATAAAGGGACTCCAAAATCTGTCATATGCTGCCAGATTGAAGAATCTCCAGCTCTATTCAGTTGCATACCGTATGCTCAGAAGTGACATGTGCCTGACATACAAGGCCATGTCCAACCCAGAATTAATGGACATGCTCCACCTCAAAAAATCCAAATCCACCAAAACCACTAGAGCAAGCGACTTAAACCTTAGCACGGATATAAATAGGACGTGCTGGAGGGATAGATTTATCACTCAGAGACTCCCTATGCTGTGGAATAAAATCCCGATCCATGTGAGGCAGAGCACCTCGCTGGCTCTGTTCAAGAGAAATCTTGACCTGTGGATGGGAGATCGTAGGTTTATCCCGGGAATCATCCCTGTGTCACTGCTGGACAGAGGCACAACAAACTAATGGGCACAGAATTTTTTCATATAAGGGGTGGCGTAAGCCACAAAAATTTGGGCTAGGCTTATAAATGCCTTAGGGCAGATAGCCTAGTATAAACCTATGAACCTATGAACCTATAAAACCAACAACCTTCTGCATCAAAAGCAAGTACACAACCTGTTGTGCTATTAACAATGCAAGCTGACTTAGCATAAACAGCACTAAACTTCTCTTCCCCTGCAGCTCTCAGCTCCTTGTAAAATCTACTCAATACTCAACTGCATCTCAACTTTGCAGCACAAGAAATCTGGAAAAAGCCAAATTTATTGGGGGGGGGGGGGTGGCCAAAAGCCCAAACACCAGGGACACGTTAAACATTGCTTGTATAATCTTGGGAAGTTGCTAGAATAAAATGCTGTGTTACCACCATACATTTTACTGCCAAGGTCCCTGTGCAAAAGAGTCAGAGCAACATACCACTATGCCAAATCAGCTGCTTTGTGAAAGAAAAATGCTGTGTTACCACCATACATTTTACTGCCAAGGTCCCTGTGCAAAACAGTCAGAGCAACATACCACTATGCCAAATCAGCTGCTTTGTGAAAGAGCGGAAGACTGAAACTTAAATGGCTATCATTTAATGAATTCAGTTCTCACCATAGCTGTCAACCTCTTAGCACAAAACACCTGGACAAACCTAGTAATGAGGGAATACAGCCCTCAAACATATTCAGTGAATTCAGTTCTTGCCATAGCTGTCAACCTTAGCACAACAAACCTGGACAAAGCCAATAATGGGGTAATACAGTCCCAAAAATAAGGACAAATTTCAAATATTCATCTTATAAACTTAGGTTGTGTTACTATGCATTTTCTGAAGAATATGAAGTCTGAAATTCAAATGCCAGTCAATTTTACTTCTGATGGAACAAAAACAATTTTCAGCAGAGGCCCAGGGAGAAATACTGCAGACACTTGTCTTTGTAAAATGGCAGGACACCAGAGCAAATCCACACAAACACAGGGATAAGATGCAGACTCCACACAGAAGGCACCCCAGCCAAGAATCAAACCAGAAAACCTATGGCTGTGAGGCAACAATGCTACCTCTGCACCATCAAATATGTAAGGAATTAAACATTCAGAAACCTGAAGTCTGAAATTCAAATGCCTGTCAATTTTATTTAACATTTGCTAATCAGGACAGTCTGACTTGGTACAAAAAAAAACAATTTTCAGCAGAGGCCCAGGAAGAAATAATGCAGACATGTCTTTGTAACATGGGAGGACACAAAAGCAAACCCACACAAACACAGGGAGAAGATGCAGACCCCACAAAGAAGGCATCCCAGCCAAGAATCAAACCTGAGAACCACAGCTGTGAGGCAACAATGCTACCACTGCACCGTCAAATATCAAGCATTGCAACATTTAGAAACCACAGATATTATGAGGAACAGATCAGATCAAATATGAGGCAAAAATCTGCAATTGTTTTACAAATGGTGGTGGGTAGGGAATTCAGGTCTTTAACACCTGCATACAAGGTACAGGGTTCAAGCCTGAGGTATTCCCTACCACACCACTATGAGTCTAGCCACCAGTATATAGCAACTTGGGCATTTACACACACACACACACACACACACACACACACACACACACACACACACACACACACACACACACACACACACACCTTACCTGTAGTAGATCTCGTAGCTCCAAATCCCCGATCTCGTAGCTGCAAACCTGTTCCAAATCACACATAAACTCTAAATCCATAGTTATAGCTGCAAACCAGTCCCTTCGTGCCATAACTCCATGCCCGTCCCACATTGCGAAAACTTCCTGCCCGTCCACATAAATCCAGACTGCTGACGTTGCAGTCCGACTCCGATGAGTTTCCCACACACACCCCCCCTTACCTGTAGTAGATCTTGTAGCTCCAAATCCCCAATCTCGTAGCTGCAAATCTGTTCCAAATCACACATAAACTCTAAATCCATAGCTATAGCTGCAAACCTGTCTCTTCGTGCCATAACTCCATGCC
Source organism: Protopterus annectens (assembly GCF_019279795.1). NCBI lineage: Eukaryota > Metazoa > Chordata > Ceratodontiformes > Protopteridae > Protopterus > Protopterus annectens. The sequence goes on from NC_056745.1 coordinate 1,357,240,718, forward strand.
CATCCCACATCGCGAGATCTTTCCGTCCACATAAATCCAGACTGCTGATGTTGCAGTCTGACTCCGATAAGTTTCCTGGACAGTCTATTGCAGTTACAACTGCATAGACTTCTGGGATCTTGCTCATAAATGTTTCCCAGTCCAGTCTGCACATGCTCCAGACTGTCTCAGCAGCAGTCCGGACTAGTGCGCATGCGCAAATTTTTTTTAAATTTTATTTTCATTTCTTTATTTTTTACAGCTGGGGGGCTGCAGTCCATCAGTCCAATAGCACGGGCCGCCCCTACCTAAAAGAAAGACCTACACAGCTGAGTTTTGTTGTTGAGTCTAGAACAGAAGGTGCTGTTAAAAAATAGATAATTTGTAGGGCAAATAAAATACTGCATGATAACTATAGGAAACAATCAGAGGAGGTTAAAAAAGACTAGGAAGGGAGATTAGATAAGTAATTTACAAATAAACAATGGGAGGACATATAAATGGCTTCCAAATATGCAACAAAATCTGTAAGGTTTGGGATTTTTGCCTGGAAGTGTTTGCATAGGAACTCAAGCAGACTGCAAATATTTTTTCATCAGGTAGATGGCAAATGGAGGTGTAGTGGGGGGGGGGGAGACAGATACCTCGGAGCATATATTCTTGGAGGATAATGAATTGTCAGACTTTAAAAAGTTTCCACAGAGTACTCTGTCAAGAATAGTGGTCGAGCAGATGGGTGTAACTAATAAAATAATTTTTTTTGAGCTGGGATAGATGCTCTAAATTGCCTAGACATGGTAAGATCTTTTTAAGTTTAATTCTGGTGGCTATAAAAAACAAACAAATTACTAGAAAATGGAAATCACATTATAAACCAACCATACTTGAAGTAGTGAATATTGTAACAGTGATAAAAAACAGTAAGTGCAATCTTTAGAAAAGGGTAGGAGTAAAGAACAAAGTAAAAAAAATGGAAATTGTGGGAGCAATACATGCAGAAAAATATTTTGGAAGAGGAATGAGGTATAACAGAAGGCAGGGACTGGGCAATTTAGATAATGTAGGATAGATTATATTGTATAGATCAACATCTGTGATATTTGATGTAAACGTGAATTTGTTAATATGGTCTGATTACTTTTATATAAATATATTTACCTATGTCACAAGTGATAATTCAGTAAAGGTGTTTTTTTTAAAGAAATAGCTACAGTCTCCATGTCCATGAATTGTGCTTCAATTTCCATCTGTATGCTGAAAATACTGCAAGAACTGTGTCAGGGGATAACTGTTCACCTCATGCAGAGAAAACTGAAACATATTATCCAGTGAAACAAAAGTAAATGTTAGTAGATTTGCATATACAACACATATCAGCTATTTGATTGTTGGGCATGTCTGTGCAGTTCCCCTGCACAGACTACTGGATATACTGTGGCTGGCCTATGCATGTGGCTGTACACATAATATAGTGGAATCTCAAGCAGAGACAGAAGTGCTACAGATGTATCAGCCAAGCTTGTGTACAGTATGTCAGGTCATATAGCCATATAGGTTTACTATCAAAATTCTGAAACTCAGTCAGTCCTGTAATGACATACTTGAAAAAAACACAGTGAAAATAAAAGCATTAGCTACGCAAATTAATGAAAAAGGCAATGTCGACACATCGATATTTGACATTGCCGACATTACCCAACTTACCTTGCCTTCCGGTGATTTCCAACTAACGTTTTGCAGGGGGGCAACCCCCACACCCCCGTTACTTATATATATATATATATATATATATATATATATATATATATATATATATATATATATATATATACACACACACAAACTACGAGATCGCACTACAGTGAGGAAATGGGTACATTTCCAGATTCCCACAGTAATGCAATCTCCAAGCAGAATGTTGACCTCACAACAGTGAATGCACACTAGCATTTGCTGCTGTAGAGTCGAGCATATTCGGTTTGGCGTTACGTGAACTGGAAAACAGCCTTTGACCATCCCAGTTCTGCCATCCAAAATTTTGATAGTAAGCCACCATATATGTGGAATATGCATTTCTTTGCATCATGACATACCAATGTATTTCTCTACAAGTGCACTGGTTACATACATATCTACAACCAGAATGCATAACATTTGTACCTCAAAAGTGAGGACAAATGCCCATTTACAAGTTGCTCTTCTGTGCCTTTCTCTTGGTCTTCGTCTTCTTCATATTATTCACCCAGTGGTAATGTTCTACAGGTAGTCTGCTGTGTCACCTGGCACCTATGCCATTCACATCTGGAACTACCTCAGCCCATAATCCTTTTTGATGCTCCCTGCTTCCACCTTTTCCCATCAGCTGGACATTGCCCATCTGTAGGTAAAATAGGCCCCAGTCTCCTCCTCCTGCTTGCCACACCCATCATGGAAACGACTGTCATATAATTAAATGTCTCTCAGTGTTACAGAAAGCAAGGCATCTTCTCCAGCTGCCCCTGTGATCATTGCAATTAACCGATTAAAACATTATTTTTAGAAATGCATTTGAAATGTTATCCTAAGTGTAGAGGAGACATACAAGGGGAAAAATGAAAAAGGTTTGAGTTGGGCTCTGCCATAACTGAAACGTATGAAATCTTAGTGGGTTGAACAGCTGTAGGAGTACTTGATAAAAATGGAGTTGTGCAATGTTTGTACATGATTTCCATCAGTATGGCTTTGAAGTTCTCATTGAGCAATATTTTGTCTGATCTTCAAAAAATTATGGGTTAAATCAAGTGATTAGCTGAGTCAGTTTGAACATGAAGACAAAGGTTATGTGGGGAATGATTTGTAAGCAAGCTAATACCATTTTGTGTTCATAGTAGATAGAGGAATTAATGTGAGGAAAAAGTTTTGAACCTACATGTACATTTAACAATGGCTAAGTTTAAACTTGTTGCATTGGAAGACAAAGAACACTTTGTTTTATTTATTTATGTCCAGTTTAATTACTGGGGAAGTCCACTGGGCCCAGAGAGCCCATTTTCAGTGGTGGTCCAGGGAGAAAAGCTCCATGAAACAGATTACAGTGAAGATAGCAGTCCAATAAAAATAAAAGTACAAGTACAAATACGTATCAGATAATACAAAACGTGGGCAATATTGCCCATAATGGAAAAATATTGTGCAGATACATTTTAACAAATTCACACAGTTAAAGTCAAAAGTCAAAAGCTATTTACAATATTTACAGAGTGTGAGAGATTGTATGGGAATTAACTATAGAAAGTTATAGCCAGCTATAAGGTGCTTCGGAACTCAGAAGGATACACTCCCAGGGGCTTTTGTTAGGCAACAGGTAGGTTCTAGGAGTTCTAGGTAGGTAACTAGGTAACACTTAGAGAATAGGTTGATGAACTGAGCTGTGTTACATGAAAGACAGGTTTGTGACATGGACTAGTTTCTTGATGAAAAATCTGAAACTAGAGGAACCATATTGAATTCTGCCATTAGTTTTAAGCATAGTTAGTGGGTAACTTAGAATTATTGTGGCTCACTTTCAGACCTGGCATTTGACACTGTGATTATGGGCAAGATTGAGTAGAAGAGTCCGGAACTTGGTTGATGCCAGACTGTTGCATTTTTATAGAAAATGACAAGTATCTTTCATTCTTGCCCCAATCATACTGTAACACAACTTTCTGGGACCATGCACTATGTACTATGTTTTGTCAGTTGGCTGTGCTTATGGTTTGATAGCTACATATTATCTATGCCATTTCTAACTATTATTTTTATTTTTATTGTTCTTACTTTGTTAGTGTAACTTGGGCTGATCTTTCAATTGGTTATTATATGATCAGTGTTCTACTCTGGTAACCAAAATATAAATGTAAATAAATAAATACTGCTAACTAGAACTGTAATAATACATAAACAGACTGTCACATCCAAGTATAAGTAATGAGGGTTCATGAATGTATAATTTCATAGGTTCATAGGTAGGTACTAGGCTATTAGCCCTAGGGCCTATATAAGCCTAGCCAGAAGGGTACCTTGGCTTTCACCACCCAAGAAAATTATTTTCCTGTACCCCTGTCGAGCAAAGCCACAGAAGTGATCCCTGGGGTGAATTTCATATTTCCCATCCAATCATCAAGATTTTTCTTGAAGAGTGCTAATGAGGAGCTTTGTTTAATATAGATAGGTAGTTTATTCCAGAGTATGGGAAGTCTCTGGGACAGGAATCTATCCCTCCAGCATGTTCTGTTTATTGTGGTGACAAGGTTCAGGTCCCTAGAGTGTGTAGCTTGGAGGGATTGGGATTTCTTTAAGTGGAGCATGTCCAACAGCTCTGGGTTTGACATAGCTTTGTATATTAGGCAGAGATCACCTCTGAGTAGGCGATATGCGACGGAGTAAAGCTGGAGTTTTTTGAGACGGTCTGTGTAGGGCATCTTTTTGAGGCCAGTAATCCTCTTTGTGAGGTATTTCTGTGGCCTTTCCAGTTGTTGTATATGTCTTGTGAGGTACATACCAAAAGGGGCATTGTACTCTATAATGGGTCTAATGAGTGATGAGTAGAGGGGAACAATGACTTCTTTTTTCTGGATAAGAAACCTTTTGTGATGAGGTGAGCCACATAGAAGGATTTCCTGACCACTGTGGTGATGTGATTATCAAAGGAGAGACTACTGTCCACCTGTGTCCCAAGGTCTCTTATCACACTTTCGGTGTTAAGTTGACTACTACTTGTGGTAGTTAATGGGTGCAGAGTTTTTACCAAAGGGGATGACAATACATTTTTGGCATTGAGCTTCAGGCCGTGGCTTTGACACCAGGCATCTGTCTTAGTGAGGCCCTTTTGTAGTATGTCCACATTGTTAGGAGTTTCGATTATGGCTCCCAGTTTGCAGTCATCTGCAAACTTTGTTAGCCAAAGAACTTCTGTGTTAGCCTGTACTTCAGAGAAGTAGATACCAAACAGGAGAGGACCCAGGATTGAACCTTGTGGTACTTCACTTGTCACTGGTCTGAAGTCTGGAGTCTGCTACTTTCACAGTGTGGGTTCTGTCCGTGAGCCAGTTGGCAAACCATTCTTGTGACATAGGGATTTATACCTAGTTTAGTGAGTTTATCTAGAATTCCAGAGTGGGGGATGGTGTCGAAAGCCTTGGCGAGATCAAGATAAGCTGTGCAAAAAACCTTATCCTCATCTATGGCTTTGGTGACTGCTTCAAAGAAGTCATTCAGGTTTAGGAGACATGATCTGCCTTTTACAAACCCGAACTGGGTAGGGTCCAGAGTTTGGAGATTACCAATGTCTTTGTTTATGAGTTCCATGATGATACATTCCATGGCCTTGCAGACCAGGCTCATTGGGGTAATGGGGCGGTAGTTCCCGGGGTCCGTCATGGCTCCCCCTTTGTGGAGTAGGATAACCGTTGCAGTGCACCATTCAGTGAGCACAAAGCCTGAGGTGAGGCTATGATTGAACATGGTACTTAGGTAGGGTGCCAGTTCATTCTGTAGTTCATGTAGAACGCAGCCTGGGATATTGTCAGGTCCCATGGATGCTATGTTCTTGGCTTTGGAGAGTGGGTTTTTTACCTCTGCAGCCATGATTACAAGAACTTTGCATTCTTCTGGTATAGAGATGGACCCTCTAGGGGGTGAGTAAAGTTAGCACTGAGCCTATCTGCCAGGATGTTGGCAATATCAGTTGGTTCTGTATATTTAGTGCCATTGTGCTGTAACTCAGAGCAGATCTGAGTGTTGCCATTGAGATTCTTGACATAGCTATAGAATGCTTTGTGGTTGTCTTTAGAGTCAACACAACAATTTGTTTACTACTGTGTACACTTTTGGTTGGAAAAACCTTGGGCTGATCCTGAAAATTGCCCAGTGGTATCACTACTCATGTCACTAAATAAAAATAAATTTATGTATCAGTATGTCTGAGATCATATACTAGGTACAGCATATTGTGGACTGCAGCTAAGTGGTACACCAGATGCCACAGACATGCACATAACTTGGGACACCTGCCATGCACACACTACACAACTACACCCGAAACAATTTAATATGCACAGCTGCCATCTCTATTGCTACATTACAAGCATACTAGATCAACATGTGGCACGGACAGCATATGTCACATGCACTGCAAGTTTAAAACACATAAAACTATGATGTCTACATAACACAATGTACACTACACATCATTATAGAAGAGAGAGCACTGTAGGTGCTATCTCCTGCATGGGTCTCACATGCACAATTCACCATTACATCACACTGGCCACTGGCTGTTGTGTGACAAGTGCATCCCATGTTCACAAAAAGTGGCAGCATTCCATGTTGAAGGTATTTACAACCAGTACAGTCAAATGCAGTCTAAACATGGATGAGACAATGACAGAAAATGAGGAAGTAGAGAAGAGGCCATGTGTGGCAATAAAATGAACATCATTTATGAAAGAACTCCTGCGATGAAATAAGCCAAGCAGCTCTAAATGAATGCTTTGCCTGCTGTGAAACATGGGAATAACCAATATAAGCACCAGCTTCAGAGACAATGGTATGATGTGAGTTGGAACAATCCTGTCAGGTTATGCTGATTGCAGGATACAGTAATATGACATCCTGCACACTCTTCCATTAGTGGTACAGAGTATCCTTGTATAAAATAGCCTCATCCTTTTCAGTTTTTATTATTTTGCAGATCTGGAAGCCAGAATGGAGATCTAAGTCATATTTCAGGACCACGAGCAAAGACACATTTTCATATCTAGTATGCATCTGATGCATGTATGTTTGTCATCAGCATCTTGTCTTGGCCATCAGGTGGCACATATGCATGCTTTCAAACATTAGTGATTATTAAGGGTTCTGTATATGACTTCATGCTACCAGGTCTGTTTGTAGTGGCTACACATAGTGTGCTGAATATGGTTTGATCACATCTTCATACCTCTCAACTGAGCAGATTTTTGCAGAATGTCCAGATTTTGCCATATATTTTTGGTCAGTTTTTCATACAATTATGGTTTTCTGGTAAATTAACAGCAAATCATTGAAGACTGATGTTAGAAAATAATGACAGACATTTGACTTTTAGACTTCATACCATTCAGAAAATTAATTCTAATGTAAAACCTGTTATTCTATCAACTTTTTAGGTTTGTAAGAGCAATATTTAAAAAGTGTCCCTATTTTTTGGACTTTGTCACACTTTTATTAATAGCTTTGTCCATATTTATTGTTCTAAGAGGTTGAGAGTTATACTCTTAATGTTTACATGTTTTAAATCACCAGGTGATGAACAGTAACAGTTTCAGGAGATGACACATCAGGAGGTAATGGAGGGCAGGCCCAGAGAGAGAAGGTGGAGCAAGCTTAAACTTGACATTTCCCTAGGGTCTGACTGTCAAGGCGATGATGGTCATGCATTATGTGAAGATGTGGAAAACAAAACTCACCCTAGTGTCCAGCATAAACCTAATGAATTTAATTGTCCTGGTGAGATGGAAGGATAATTTGGACCAGCCTTTTCTGTAACGTTCAATGACAGCAGGCAGAGCAACAGCAACTCATATTTCTTTCAGACTGTCCTATCAGGAGTTGCTTACTAGTGGATTTTATTTATCATTTGTTTTACCAGGAAAGTCTGACTGGGACAGAGGCCATTTTCAGTGGAGGCCCAGGCTCCAGATGCATGTCTTTGGAATGTGGGAAGAAACCGGAGTACCCTGAGGAAACTCATGCAAATGAAGGGAGGACATGCAGACTCCGCACAGAAGACACCTCAGCTGAGAATCAAAATGGAGAGCCTTTTGCTGTGAGGTGATAACTCTAACTGCTGAGTCACTGCACCACCCACAGAATGGAAATATGAAGAAACATGTTAATTTTTCAGCTTGCCACCAGCATTTCACACACTTTGTCAATATGTCGCAAGTCTAGCAAAATCATGTTTTCTGATATGGGTAAGGATTGGTGCCACATACATTAGAGTGGACAATAGATGGGTTTGGGCTAGGGAGATTCTCACTTGTTTTGAGAGAAAGCTTTTGTGTCTGTATAGTGTTCCCATTTTTTATGTACTTTTTTTATGGTTTATAAAATATGAACATCAGACTGTAGGTTTTTGTCAATTTCTACACCCAGGAGTTTGGTATGATCAGAGGGGGTGATGATAGTACCATTTTTGGAAGTGATTGATGAGGATAGAGAGGTAGGAATAGATTTGTTGGGGTGAAAAGTACCAATTTAGTCTTTTTGGGATTTAGGATAAGACGAGTAATCCAGCTTTTCACTAAGCTAAAGGAATCCTGAGTGAGTTATTGTAACGTGGTAAGTGAGGGTGCAGAGCAGATAAGAGTCAAATTGTTTGTGTACTGTATGAGTGTAGCAGGATGGTTGGAAGTATGAAGATTGTTAGTGAAAACTGAGAAAAGAAGAGGACCTAATATAGAGCCTTGTGGTACATCTATGGTTGTTGGGAGTAGAGGAGGTAGTATACCTTGCCATTGGACAGACTGTTGACTATCTGACAGATAATATTTAAACCAGGCAATAGTTGGAGGGGCAAAGGCTAGAGATGCAAGGCTGTTTAGATGTAGGGAGTGTGAGACCATGTCAAATGCTTTCAAGAGGTCTAAAAATATAGCAGATACAAAGTTGTTGTTGTTTCTGTGTTGGTTTACCAGGTTAGTAAAAGAGAGAAGAGCAGTAGTTGTGCTATGGTATTGCCGGAAGCCATGTTGTGTGGAGGAGAGAAGATTGTGTGAGTTTAGAAAAAATATTACTTGAGAGTAGCTACATTTTTCAAGTAGTTTAGATAGAGGGGATAGAATCACAATTGGATGATAATTAGAGAAATCATAGGAATTACCACCCTTGTGAAGTGGAATAACATATGATACTTTCCATAGTTGAGGGATGTAGGCTTCTTGTATGGAGCGATTGATAAGGATGGAAGCTATGGACTCTGAAGCTACTGTTAGGAAGTTAGCAGGTAGATTGTTTGTAGCAAGGGTGGTAAGCTTCAGTTTTAGGAGGAGTTTTTTAACAGTAGAGGTAGGAACAGATGAGAGAATAAAGGAGGGGATGTTATCAGGGTATTTTGTTGAGATATCTAAAAGTTTATTTTTGGATAGTTGGGAGGATAAAGTCAGAATAGATTCTGTGAAATGTTGATTACATTGGGAGGCTTTGTCTTTAGTATTGTTGGTGGAGGTGGGAGTTGGAGTGGTGGTTTTACCTGGTTGTAACAGTGAGTTGATAGTATGCCTAAACTTTTGAGGGTCTTTTGAGTGATTATTTTGGGAAGCAAGGAAATAATTCTGTTTATCCAATTTGATTTGTTTCTTGGCCTGATTTCTGAGTTGTTGGTAGTTTTGTTTGGATAGGCTAGTGTTTTCTCTTTTCCAAGCCTTGTCTCTAGACTTCAGTAAGGCTCTTGTGTCCCTACTTAGCCATGGTGTTAGTTTGAGTTAACTCTAACTTTCCCAATGGGTGCAACTAAATTTAGGACATTAATGAAAATGCTATTAAAGTTGTCGATGGCCTGGTCTAAACTTAGGGTTTTAAGTGGTTCCCAGTTACATTGTTTTAGAATGGAGTTAAAATCCTGTATATTTAATTTGCAGTTATATCTTCAAAAAACTTCTAAAAGACAACTTGCTTAATTCTTGGTATTTTGTTACTTTAAATGTACAGTCACTGTCATACCAAACAGTATAGGTTTAGAGTAGATGAAAAAGTTTTTAGACAAATTGAATTGTTTTACTGGGGAAAATGTTAAATTGTTTTGTTCATTGGTTGAGCTGATATTATATAATAATGTGTTTTTATTTAATAAGAATTATTACTTGCAAAGAGATGGCATAGCTATGGGCATGTCATGTCCCAATAGTTAAGCCAGTCTTATCATGTTGGTTTGGGAATGACAGTATGTCCTTAATGGTTCTTTGGGTGCACATGTTATATTCTACAGGAGGTTTGTTGATGATTTATTTCTGATCTGGGATGGGATCAGAGATGAACTGTTGAATTGTATTGATTACATCAACAATAGTACAACTTTTTAGAAGTTTGTAGCAAACTTTTCAGATAAGGAAATCAGTTATTTGGATGTTTTAGTTGAGGTGGAACAAGATGGGACAATTGATACTATGTTATAAAGGAAACCTTGCCATAATAATACTTATTTACATTGTAGTAGTATGCATCCACATCACATTTTTAATAATGTTGTGAAGGGACAAGGTTTAAGGATATCTCCAGTGAATGCAAGTGATGATAACTTTATGAAAGAAATTGATGACTTAGAGGAGAGATTTGTTGCAAGAGGGTGCAATAAACATAAAGTACATAATTCACTAGTTAGTGTGGCTAGGGGTAGGAGGAAAGAGGGTGGACCATATTTTTCGTCTAACCCTCCTATCCCTAGAAACAAATATTCTGGTGATACCAAATGTAGAGTACTAGTGACATTTTCTAATAGCTCTAAGGGTATTGATAACATCATTAGTAAACATTGGGGTATCTTGACTACAGATACAGAATTGAAGAACATAGTAGGGGAGGTCCCGAGTTTTGTATACAAGAAAAATAAGTCTTTGAAGCAGATGTTGCACCATTCAAAGCATCTTATAGGATCTAAATATATCAAGCATAAAAGGAATGTTAATAGTTTTGGCACTAAACCTCGCCAAAGTTGTAATTATTGTGACTATATAGATAGTTCATTCAGGAGAGTTTATACATCCAGATAAGGATAGGGTTTATAAGTTTAATATTGAGGCCATGTGTAACAGTACTCATATAGTTTATCAAACACTCTGTGTTATATGTAAAGAAAATTATGTAGGAAAGAGAGATAGGCATTTGAGGGACCATATACATGAGCATTTATGTACCATTAGGAATGGTACTATGAAGAATGCTCTTGCCAAACATGTTTTGGAAACATCCCCAACACACAGATTTAAATTTTTAGTTATAGATAATGTGAATAGAAATTAAGAGGGGGTGATGTACATAATATGACTGAATGCCTAGAGAGTAAGTGGATAGTCAGGCTTAGAGCTGAGATGGGATCAGGCCTCAATGATAAGGTTTCAATAAAACCCATGTTAAAAGCACGTCTACTCCTTAAGAAGGAAGATATGTGAATAATTCTTAATATGCATGTTTGTAGATGAGATGTCCTTATAGTTTTAAGAAAGAAGGTGTGTATGTGTGTATTAAAGCTCTGTTTCTTTGAGGCAATTAACTTTTTGAAACATGTGACTACAGCTTCCCTGTATAACTGTGAAGGCAAGAGCTGCTTTTATACATCTGATGAAGCAGTTTTACCACTGCAAAAGCACTTATGGTTGTTTTACTCAATAAAACTTGCTGATTTTATGAAGAGAGTCTGGTTTTGCTTCACCTTATTGCTTCTTGATGGACTTTTGCTGTGTTTGGTGAAGCATTTATTCAGCACATATCAGTTTTTTTCATTGTTTGATACAAATAGAAGTTTGGGCTGCAGGTTTGAAATTGTCTTCCCTACCTAGGATTGATATCAGAGTATAGACAAACAAAAAGGGATAGGGAAAAAATTACTCTGGTAGAGCTTTTAATAGAGTATAGAAAAGAAGCTGTTGTTAGAAAAGGGATAAGCAGTAGGGCATATAGAATATCACATATAACTGTAAGAATCAACCAGAAGATGTTAGAAAAGACTGGGAAGAGAGACTGGAAAAGCAATTTACAAAGGAACAATGGAAGGACTTATATATGGCTTCAAAGTATGTAACAAAGCCCAGAAGGTTTAGGATTTTTGCTTGAAAGTGTTTGGACAGGTATCTTTATACCCCCAAGCAGACTTTAAAGAAGTTTTCCTCAGGTAGATGGCAAATGTGGCAGGTTTGATGGGAAAGAAAGAGGTAACTGGTAACATAATTTTTGAGAGTATAATGCTTTGGCAGATTTTAAAGCTTCCCTACAGAAGACTGTCAGAAATATTGGTGTGGGGGGTTCAAATGGATGGTAACTAAGGAAATTATTCTTTTGAGCTGGGACACAGAATCTGAATTGCCTATACATAGTAAAGCATTGCTAAGTTTAATGATATTGGCTGCCAAAGAAGCTATTACTAGAAAAAAGAAACCAAAATCTAAACCAAATGTATTTGAAGTATTGAATATTGTTAAAGAGATGAAATAACTGAAATAAGATTTTTAGAAAAGGGAAAGAGCAAATTATATTGAAATAAATAAAATTTGTAGGAACAATACATATAGAATAATGTTCAAGAAGAGGAGTGAGGTTTAAGGGAAGATAGGAATTGAGAGATTTATGTAATGATGGAGCGACAGACAGTTAGAAAAAAAAAACAAATATGTAATGTATAATGCATGAAAAATATTAATATTGTTTATTTTCTATTAATTTATGTGCATTAATGCATTAATTCTATTAGTGCATTTTGTATTAATGTATACTCTATAATACCTCTTATCTGTCCTCTTATCTCTCTGTACTGCTTTCATTCCTCTATCACAGTCTATTAACATCCTAAGCAATTAAATCAGTACTTTCTGCTTTACTACCCTTCCCTACCCTTCCCTATTCTACACCATTAACAGACCCCTACACCTACTCTATACCGTTAACAGATCCCGTACCTATTTTACACCATTAACAGACCCCATTCTACAGAACTGTATACTAATTCATGTCAATGTTTTAAACAACTATACTTTTAAACACAGACAGATCTTAAAACCACTTAGAAGCGTACAGAGTAAACACAATATATTATTCTACATTTCAGCTTCTTTTCCCAAATAAGCCCTCCCTACTTCCTATATAAACTACATTGTCATTGTCTACCTTTCAAACTTCTCAGTTTCTTACATTTCTAAATTATGTTTCTCCTACAGTTGCTCATATGACTACCGCTTCTCTTATTTCCACACTTAACATTCTTCCAACATCCAATACTCTTCCCATTAAAAAAAAAAAACTCTTATATTGTGACCTGTCAGCCAAATAATTCTGAACCTCATCTCCCAGTCAGACTCTATCTGTATCATCACTCATATATCCTACTAGTCAAACACAATTATATACCATTTACTAACAAACTGGGAATAAAACATAAAGTCAAGTAAATGCCTCTCACCATACTATCATGCCTCCATAACCATAACATTTAGTGGTGAAATTCACCCCAAACCAGGCTCAACTCACCATATTCAATCACCAGATGGCATATCTCCATCAGCTCTTTTATCACTATCACCTACCTCACCCACAGACCCACCCTGGCCTTCTTATACAGCACACCAGCTCTCTGATGTGCATGCGTGGAGAGTACTTGGAGTCATTCTGGAATCTCCCCAGAGAAGATACTGTCTCTGAGCTCAATAAAATCTTCCTAGGTGTTCTAAACACACTAAGTTCCCCTCAAAATAAAAAGAGTCAAAGCCAATCCGTGCCTATCCTTAATAACTAAACAACTCATGAAACAATGAGACAAAGCATGGAAGGTCTGGACAAAAAAGACAGCTCCTACTTTACTAACATATAGACAATTAATAAAATATTAAATCCAGGGCAAACTACCTATACAACACCAAACACACAGGAACAAGATGATACTGCAACCAACCAATTCAATACCTCATTTATACACACAGTGCAGTCATTAGCCAACCAGGTGACTAATCAAGCTTTTGATGTCCCTACTCAATAAAATAACCTCTTTCAGCATTTCTTCTTCCAACCAGTTCCCACAGTTACTATCAAAAAGCACTTCAATCACTGAGAGTCTACTACAACTGCCCCTGACAATCCACCTGGTAAATATCGTAATATAGGGCGGTGCAGTGGTGCAGCGGTTAATGCTGTCACCCCACAGCAAGAGGTTCTCTGGTTCAATTCTCGGCTGGGGTGCCTTCTGTGCGGAGTTTGCATGTTCTCCTTGCGTTCGCGTGGGTTTCCTCCGGGTACTCCGGTTTCCTCCCACATTCTAAAAACATGTTTCTGGAGCATTTCTCCCCAGGCCTCCGCTGAAAACAGGATCTGTGGAACCTAGTCGGACTTTCTCCGTCAACAAATGTTAAATAAAAAAAATAAAAATAGTAGCTGAGTTTATTGCATATCCAATTTCAATTTTGATAAATTGATCCATATCTGAAAATAAGGTCTACTTGTTATGGAAAAAATAACTTAGTATTCTACTGCACAAGGGTGGAGTCAATACAGATCTTTCAAACTATGGGCCAATTGCCATCTTATTGCCTTATCAAAAATATTAGAAAATTGTACTTGTATGTAACTTCTCAAATATCTAATAGATAATCAGTTTCTTTCTTCAACTCAACTTGGCTTCCATGCTTATCACAGCACAACTGCTGTATTGCTGAATTTTAATACTGTCAACATCCATAAAATGTTTGAAGCCTAGTCCCCACCATCTTCCTATAGTTATCAATAGCCTTTGACACTGTTCCCCACCAGAAACTCTTATGCAAACTCTCACCTTTAGGACTTATCATCTCCTCATTGCATTGGTTTCATAACTACTTCTCAAACAGAGCACAAGCAGAGAAATGGAAAAATTATTTTTCTACTTTCTTGCCAGTAACTATTGCTGACCCACAAGGATCTATACTAGGCCCTGTACTTTTCAACATATTCATCAATAATGCTAGAAAAAATGCTACCCTAGATCAATACACTGATAATTCAGCCCTAATCTGTTCTGCCAAAACTCTCTAAACTCCAAGACCTTACACAACAATACTCCTTGTCAATTGGAACATGGCTAAATAATTCACAGGTATTACTGAACCCTAAAAAAATGACATTACTCCTCTTTACCTCAAAACGCATTTCTACCAAAACAACAATATTCAGTATTACCTCTACTAACAACACTGTGCTAGAACAAGTAAACCACACAAAATTTCTAGGTGTTATCATAGATAACCACTTAATTCGACCACTATGTATCGCAAGTGGTACCACTATGTATTGCAAGTGGTTAAAAAACTCATCAACTACAAGGTCTGTTATACAGAGTAAGGAAGTAAAAGAAAAAGAACTTCAAATATGAAGGATATGAAATGGGATGAAGTAACAACCAGAGAAAATGAAACAAAATTAAGAAAACCTCCTAAATGAAAAACCCCAGGCTCAGATGTACTGTATAAATTCTGGAAAAAGTATTAACATCATTACACAAAGATTTAGTCCAGAGTAAGAAATACTTATATTCACACCCCAAACAGACACCAGCAGGGTAAACAACAGGAAAACCGATGCATTCCCCAACTTGAAAATTATCCTAAAAGCTGTAGACAATTAACTTGCCTTCCAACGATGTATAAACTATATGCTGGAATTGATGCTAATAGAGATATTGGCGTTTAGAAGAAAATTAATCATGGCAATAGAACAAAAGGGTAACAGACGAAAGTCATATGGAACAAAGAATCATTTGTTGTTAAAGTCATAATGGAGAATTATAAAAAGGGGAAGAATCTAAGCATGGCATTTACAGATTACAAAAAATCATTTCATAACATCCCATATTAATGGATAAAGGAGTGCTTTCAGATGTATAAGGTACACCTTACATCAATTAGTTACATCACAGTGACAATAAAACAGTGGCAAACTACTTTATTGTTAAGCCATGATAAAGGACAAATTATTACCCCAGGGATAAAAATTCAGTATTCCAGGGTGACTTTCTATCACTGCTGCTCTTTTATCTTGCCCTTAACCCATTAAGCTGTCTACTTAATAGATTAAGTCATGGTTACAGTCTGGCTCTCAGACAACAAAGTATAAAGATTTCTCAGCATCTTTTTGTGGATGATTTAAAACTGCATAGTTCATCAGATGAAGAGCTGAAGCACAACTGCAAGTGGTCAAAACTTTCTCAGATGATATAAGAATGTCATTTGGCCTTTATAAATGTGCAAAAAGCAACATTTAAAAATAGGAAAGCTGCAGCACCAAGGAAATATCAGTCTGGGACAGGAATGTGATATAAAGGAACTTGAGCAGGAGGAGTGTAAAATATCTGGGAAGTGACAAAGGATTGACAATAAAACATGAATAACTGCAAACAAAACTCAGTAAATAATATTGTAAAAGGCTAAAATTAATACTGAAAACAGCCCTGACATCTAGGAATGAAGTCCAAGCAATAAACCAATTTGATCTTCAACTTCCTGTTCTAACTTACAGTTTTGGCGTGATTAACTGGCCTCAAAAGGTATTGAATCAGTTGAACAAGAAAGCAAGAAAAATGCTTCGTGCTTATCAAATGATATATAAAAATCAGTGTATGCCAGGATTATATATTCCTCATTCTGAAGCCTCCTTGAAATTGATTACATGAATAGATCTACAATCATAGGACTGTTTACATAGCTATTGACCTCACCAGATCCAAACAGAGAAAGTTTTAAAACATTAGGAAAACAAATCTAAGATGACTTCCCTGCTTGGTTTAGCAGAAGCATATTGGTGTCAAGTAGCAATGAAAATCAAACCAGTAGACAAAAATCAGGCCGCAACTGAATCTGCCAAAACCCCCCCCAAAAGAAACAATATAAGGAGGATCATGTGAGAAAGCAAGAAATGTGGAAAAGTAATAAATATGGTTGCAAATACAGAAAACTCCTGGAACAACCTCGTGATCATCAGGATCTGATGCAGGAAGGGTTAGAGAGAGGTTAATTTAAACCAAAAGATGAAAGGTTAATAGTAGCGGTCCAGGACAGTGAACAACATATACATTGGTTTACAAAGTCCATTAAACATGTGGGAGAAATAGACAAATGTAGGTTCTGCAAAACAAAAGTGGAAACAGTTGCACATCTTGTTGCTGGGTGTGATACACTAATGGCAGAGGGCCTGTACACTGAAAGGCATAATAATGTGACAAGATTGCTGCATTGGGGATTGTGCAAACATTATAATACTGAAGCAGCTGAGCAGCATTGCCACAAAGCATTATAGAGAATGATGAAGTTTATATCAATGGGATCACCCATTACCAACAGTTCGTAAAACAGATTCAAGGAAACCAGATATAATAGTCCATGAAAAGGAGACAAAAGCAGCATTGATCATTGAAATTGCTACACCCAGTTATTACAGTGTCTTATGTACAGTGAGACACAAAGTCATAAGATACAAGGATTTGCAGGCAGAAATGAGGGCAATGTGGAAGAAGGATACCCAGACAGTTCCAGTAGTAGTAGGAGCAATGGGTCTTATAAAAAGAATTTATTCTCTTATTTAGATATGCTACCAATACATGTAACTCCATATGAATTACAGAAGGAATCAATTCTGGGCACACTGCAGGTGTTGTGAAGAGCATTTTTGGCTAATAGCAAAGATTGAAACAATATAAATTTCATAAACTTTAATCATACTTTGGCTTAGGAATATGGTCTATTCCCATCATGGTATTAGAAACCTAAAAAACCTGGAGAAATTAAATGGGCAGCGCAGTGGTGCATCAGTTAATGTTGTCACCTCACAGCAAGAGGTTATCCTGATCAATTCTTGGCTAGGGTGAATTATGTGCAGAGGCTGTATGTCCTCCCTGCATTCACATGGGTTTCCTCCCACATTCCAAAGACATGTGTCTAGAGCATTTCTCCCTGGGCCTCCACTGAAAATAGGCTCTGTTCTAGTCAGACTTTCCTGGTCAACAAATGTTGAATAAATAAAATAAATCAAGTAAAAAAACTACCTCTCTGATAAAGCCAGAGGTATAGCCAGTGGCAGCTGCTGATTTCAAATCAAAGGGGGGCTGCAGGAGACAGCTGAATGGGTGGGGACAATGGGGGGTGGCAAACTAGAAAGGGGTGAAGCGATGCTAAAAAGCACAAAAACTGGGGTTTTAATTAAATACACTACCCTGGGTGTCAAACCATCATTATGAGAGTCCAATCAAGACAAAATGAATTGTAGAAGAAAAAAATATTTCGGTGCATTGGCTACATGACAGCTTACTTAATATCTAGATGGAAACAAAAAGGTTGTGAGGCATGAAAAAATAAATTACTTTTTGAATACATTACTGGAATGCCAGCCAAAATCAAGTATAAAAAAACAAGCAGCACTCAACTCAAACCACTTCTCCTTACGCTGCAGTTCTAATTATAATTTATATTCAGCTTTATAAAAGTACCAAGTAACATGCTGAAAGTAGCAATCTCTGTGATACCCCACTTGTAAAAATGTTTCTTATCCAAAAAAGACCTGCTGCCTGACAATAACTATCTACTTGTTTCATGGGGAAAACATGATCAAAGTAAAAAATGAACAGCAAACAAGAAACAAGCTCAAGATAAATTGCTTAAAGGATTACTCCACAGGTTATGGACCACACATGATAGATTGGCATTCTGTTTAGTTTACAGGTAAAGCTTACAAAGATGACTGCAAGTCTCCAACAAATGTAATGAACTTCTGAAAATACTATAATCCTGTCCTTTATTACAAATACTATCATATGCATTTCAATACCTAAGGCTTATACGCTATCTAGTTATGTAAATATTCTCTGCATGGCAACAACAAAAAGGCTTTCAGTGTTGGTAATTCTTTAACAATATGCTTATTAAAGCTTACTTGCATCTTACAGTCTTAGACAAGCTTACCTAATGGTCATTAAAGCATTGCTACTTAAACACAGAGCAATAGGCACTGCAACAACATGCATTTTCTGAACAAGAAGAAGCATAAATAAACAGTATAAAAAATATGACAGCAAACCAGAACATTCTGCAAAGACATTCTGCAAAATCAAGGACAGATGAAAAGCCACTGTAGTATTTGTGTCTACCTTGGATGGGGGGATACTCTGCACACTTACACTGCATAACTGCTCCTTGCCTTGCTTGGACACATCCAGAGTCACTACGTGGGGGAGTTGGGTACAACAAGTATGTCACAATTTGAGATGTCTCTGGCTGATGGTGATGGCCCTGACATATTTAGGTTCATAGGTTCATAAGTAGGTACTAGGCCATCAGCCCAAGGGCCTAAGTAAGCCTAGCCAACAAGGTTCCCTGGCTTACGCCACCCATTAAAGTTATTTTCCTGTGCCCCTGTCAAGCAGAGTGACAGACGTGATCCCTGTGGTATATTTCCTATTTTCCATCCACTCATCAAGATTTTTCTTGAAGAGTGCTAATGATGAACATTGCTTGACATAGATGGGTAGCTTGTTTCAGAGTATGGGAAGTCTCTGGGACAGGAATCTATTCCTCCAGCATGTCCCATTTGTTGTGGTGACAAGATTTAGGCCCCTAGAGCATGTATTTCAGTGGGATTGAGATTTCTTTAGGTGTAGCATGTCCAACAGCTCTGGGTTTGACATAGATTATATGTTAGGCAGAGATCACCTCGGAGTAGGCAATATGCTATGGAGTAAAGCTGGAGTTTTTTGAGATGGTCAGTGTAGGGCATCTGTTTGAGGCCAGTAATCCTCTTTGTGAGGTACTTCTGTGGCCTTTCCAGCTGCTGCAGATGTCTAGAGAGGTACATTCCAAAAGGGGCGTTGTACTCTATAATGGGTCTAATGAGTGTCGAGTAGAGGGGAACAATGACCTCTCATACCTCTCAGTGTCAGAGCAAGAAATCTGGGCAAAGTCATAAACAGAAGTGGGACAAAGGCCCAAAAATAAGGACAATTTTTAAATATTGATCTTATAAACTTAGAAAGATAATAGAATAGTAGGTCTTGCATTAGTATGGATTTTCTGAAGGGTGTGAAATCTGAAACTCAAATGTCTGTCATTATTTTCTAACTTCAGTCTAATGATTTGCCACTAATTTGCCAAAAAAACACAATTTTATGAAAAATGGACCAAAAATGTTATGCAAAAATATAAAATAGCCACACAATACAGCTGGGAACCTGTCAAAGAAGAGACACTTTTGTAATATTAGTACTGTTAACTTGACCACCTGACAAAATAAGAGAATCTACATGCATTTCTGAAATTAAAAATAATCTATAACTCTGATCATTACAGTTATTTATTAATTGTAAACTCTCCATATTTTCTTCCAAATTTGCCATTTTGCAGAGGGATTATTAGGGGGAGAGCCAAAATTGGGGACAGTTGAGAGGTTTGGATATAAAGCAATTTATTTGTGCGTACCTCTCAAACTCTTAACGCAGGAAATCTGGGCAAGGCCAAATATACTGGGGGATCATACAAACAGTACTAAAAATTGCTCTTGTATAAACTTAGACAATTGACAGAATAACAGGTCTTGCTTTAGCATACATTTTCTGAAGAGTATAAAGTCTGAAACTCAATGTCTGTTATTATTTAGTGGCTTCATTTCTAAATGATTTGCCAGAAAACCACAAATATTATGAGGAACAAACCAAAAATAAGAAGCAAAAATCTGTTCATTCTGCAAAAATCTGGACAGTTAAGAGGTATAGTTCAGCCGAGGCTGTTTGAGTTTGCCGGCCTTCCCCCTCACAAAATCATGGTTGAATGGGGCCTCCCCCTTGCAGCTATTACAATGTCCCATTACTTGGCTATTTTGCCCCATTTACCATAAACACTGTAATGTGAATACTGCTTTACTTTTATGATGATTTGGATTTCATTTAAAAGTTTTATTTTACATTTTACAGCACAAAAACTAATAGACATCTGCTAAACAAAGCAATGCAGTCTCACAATGAAAATAGACTTAGCATTAAAGCTTCTCTGCCCTTGAAACTCACATTTATTGAAACAGCATTGAAACCCACATTCAAAGAAAATACATCTGGCCAGTGGCAGATAAAGATTAACTTTGGGCTGTTTTCAAATCATAGGCCCCTTGCACAGGAAACATACATGTGTTCTTTGATACACCTTCCTGATTGTATTAAATTATATTCCTTGTATAATACAGTGCAGTTGTTAGAGGTTGTTTTAAATTTATTGTTTTGAACATGTTTCCAGTAAACAATGAAACAAAATGCATGCACCAGTAATGACAAAACTGCCCAGTTCAGAACATTTCTATCATAAACGTCCATTCAAACGTCTACAATCCACCAGTATCAGTAAATATGCAGAATCTCTGCAGAAGCAAAAGTCATCTAAATAATTCCACATTAAAGAGATCTGTAACTAATGAAGATATTGCTGTTAGGAAACAACTTTATATTTCATTGTTTCATCTACAAATAAAGTGTCTTTTGCCCTTGAGGAATAAATTGCCTGTTACATTGAAAAAAAATGATAGGCTAGTAATATTGCAATAGGGAATGTATGGCAAACTGATAACAGGGTCATCGTTACTAAGTATCTCTACCAAAGAGGACATTCTCAGGACTGCAGCATCCACCCCTTTAAAAGTATAACACAGTACAGTATCAGCACTGCATCTATATACTGTGGGAGTACAACCCACAGCCTTCTGCATCAAAAGCAGATACACTACCTGTTGTGCTATTAACAATCCAAGCAGACTCAACATAAGCAGCACTAAACTTTTCTTCAAGCTCTCAGCTTCTTATAAAATCCACTTGACACTCAACTGTATCTCAACTTTGAAGCAGAAGAAATCTGGAAAAAGCCAAAATTTATTGGGAGGGGGACAAAAGCCCAACAACTCAGAACACATTTTAAACATTGCTTGTATAATCTTGGAAATTTGCTAGAATAAACTGCTGTGTTGCCACCATGCATTTCACTGCCAAGCCTTGGCCCCAGGATCCTGTGCGCTATAATCAGAGCAACATACCAAATCAGCTATTTCTTGAAAGACGGGTAGACTGAGACTTAAATAGCTATCATTTAGTGAATTCAGTTCACACCATAGCTCTCAACCTCTTAGCACAACACACGTAGACAAAGCCAATAATGGGGGAATACAGCTCCCAGACATATTCAGTAAATTCAGTTCTCACTATAGCTCTCAACCTCTTAGCACAAAACACGTGGAGAAAGCCAGTAATGGGGGAATACAGACCCCAAGCATATTCAGTGAATTCAGTTCTCATCATAGCTCTCAACCTCTTAGCACAAAAAACCTGGAAAAGCCAATAATGGGGGGATACAGGCCCAAAAATAGAAACACATTTCAAATATTGATCTTATAAACAGAAAATAGCTAGAATAAAGGGTTTTGTGCTACCATGTACTTTCTGAAGAAAATTAAGTCTGAAATTCAAATGCCTGTCATTATTTAGTGAATTCAAAATCCAACAGGAAAACCACAGATTTTATGAGAAACAGAACACAACAAAACTATGCGGCAAAAATTTCACAAGTGGTGGTGGGTAGGGAACTCAAGCTCTTGCTACCTGATCTCAAGGTATAGGGTTTGAGTCTAGCCACGCATACACACATACACACACACACACACACACACACACACACACACACACACACACACACACACACACACACACACACACTGCAGATGTTGCAGTCCAATCCCCTTTCAGTCTATGCAGTTGTAACTGTATAGACTTCTGGAATCTCTGCTGTTGCATGCTGTCTTCCTAATCTGGATTGTCTCACCTGCAGTCCGGATTCTGTGTGTACATTCTCTGCATTGGTTCAGCAGCAGTCTGGATATCAGGAACACTGTGTGCGCATGCGCAAAGAAGTTTTGGGACTTGTGTTTATTGTTTTATTTAAGTTCTGGGAATTGCATTTGTTGTTTTATTTATTTTTTTCTATTTTTTCTGTCTTGTTTACAGCTGGGGGGCTGCAGTCCTGCAGCCAAATAGCATGAGCTGTCCCTGTGTATAGCTTCTACTTTCTTACTGCCCACTCTCCTCTTTGCTGCCCCAATCTTCACTAATCTTCAAGTCTCACAACAGTTCAAACTTGAGCAATGATGTAATAAAAATAGCCAAATCTGTAGTAAACTATAACAAGAGAACACACCACTGTCTACCATTCAAATAATTCAATTGGTTAGAGCTACCACACCCCTTGCTCTTTCTCAACTAACTACAATACACAAGCTTCTTTATAAGCCAGAAAATTGCCTAGTCTTTAATAATTTAAAACAACACTACTCTCCCAATAAAATTTTATGCTTTAGAGAAAAATCACTCATCACTATAACCAAATCCTCTAATACTACATATGACACTATATCCAACTAGTGTAGCTAAACTACGGACCCACATACACTACTAATGAAATCCATTCAGAATGCAAACTCATTTAAAATATAACTAAAATTTCACCCATTATATCAATGGATCTGCTCCTTTATATCTCCTGGCTAAATGCTGTTGTTATCTTCAGCTGGCCATATTATCAAACCATTTTTTTTATTCAGAATCCTGTTCACTGCAACCAGTCTTCAGCAATACCTGAATACTTTCACTAACATTTCCCAAATGTATACACAGTTTTGTGACACTGCTTACACCCAGCTCTAGCAGTGTCATCTGTAAAATGCATGTTTTATACTGAGTCTTTTTATAACTTATGATAGCTATACCCAGGGTTTTTTTGAAGCAGTACATACTGGTATGGCATACTGGGACCTCTGCTGCTGTGCTAGAAAATTTGTTTTCTAATTTAACAAAGCAAACAAACAAAAAAATTTTTTTTAAGGGCTAGAACACCCTTTGCATCTGGTTGCACAGATACAGAAGATTCTGTGTCTGTGCCACTGATTGTTTATGACTTTATGTCTTCCTCTTCTGTGCATGCGGAATTTGAATTCCTGAAGGGCAAAGGCATTTGGACTGCAGAGTGCGGACTATGAAGAAACAACAACATCATAAAAAAGCAGTGTAAGCTGCAAGCTTATTAGCCTAAAATGGATGTTTTATACTGACCCCTGGATTCATGAAGCTTGCGCCAGCCGCAGGCATAGCTTAGGCGGTATAATGCCAAATATGGCCGCCGAGCGATTCAGGTACGATCCAATTTCACGTGCACTACCAGTGTATGCCAGATCTGTACAGCCCTTGGCTCAGGTATGCTAATCATCCCATGCGCAGTACTGCACTATGCAAATGAAGGTACATAGAGGTGCAGGCGTAGCGTAAGCCTACAGAAATGTAAACCAAAAAAAAAAACTGTTTGCATTTTGCCAAGCAGAACATCAGAGATATGAAAGCAGACCGGACTCATGTATTACAAAGTTAACATATGCCAATGGCTAAATATACAGCCAATGGCATAAGAATGCTATGCACAACACCTAAAAAACAACATTTAATGTCATGTCCACAGTAACGCAAAGTACAACCGCAGGGCATGTGTTGCAAATGGGAACACAAGGAAAGTATATACAAATGTCATAAAATTGCAATGTAATACAAATCATGATTCCACCATAATACACAATGGTATGCATGGTACACCACAACCAAGCTGCAAGGGTTGCTAAGGGTCTGTGACAGTGTTCGGCGCAGTAACTATGAATTAGTAGTCAATGCTATGTAAATGAGGCAAGTAATAGTGAATCGCAAACTTCCCGCCGGACTAAGGATGTACCATACAGCAGCGCTACAACACCAAGGAGTGGTTTGGAGGTGTACATGACATGAGCAGTGGGGTGTGCCACCGTAGCTGTAAGCACATTGGAGCAATGCAAATCCAGGCTGCCCATTGCTAAGCAAAGCCGCAGGATAGGGGTGGGGATGTAGGCAAAGCATCGTTTAGCTGAGAGCACATATGGTGCCCGAAAGCGCATGTGTACGTGGATGAAAATGTGCCTGAAACCCGGTAAGTGGACACACGCGCCGCACACCACAGCTCAAACAGGAAGGTTAGGGGAAGAAAATAAGGAAATGCCGCAGTAGGGTAATTGGAGTACAATTGAGCAATTAACACCTATTAACTCACAGTGGGCAATCGACTGCAGCTAACAAGTCTGCTCACAGCAACCTGCAGAACAGGATAGGGGAGGTGTCAGATTGCAAAGA
Source organism: Protopterus annectens (assembly GCF_019279795.1). Classification (NCBI taxonomy): domain Eukaryota; kingdom Metazoa; phylum Chordata; order Ceratodontiformes; family Protopteridae; genus Protopterus; species Protopterus annectens. The sequence continues at coordinate 1,357,265,643 of NC_056745.1, forward strand.
AAAGAGAACTGTCACCGCAGAGCAAAGCAAACCTGCAGTAGATTGGCCATAGAACACATTTTGCAAGATAAGCCAGGTTTTGGAAAGTACAAAAGAAAGCAGGCTGCTGGATGCATGCCAGAAAATGGGAGGGGAAACGTTAAGAAATGTTAAGGGAAGGGCAAGAGGTAATCCACGGCAGCTAAATGTAATTCAACACCAAAGGCACCACAATAGCAGTATCTTAGGTAAAACACATAAGATATCCTGTAGCTCCAATTGTACATACACACCCTATGACATCATCAGTGTTCAAAGCACAATAGTATAAAGTGTGAAGGCACCTCACACACACCTGTGTGTTCCCAAACACTGCGCCATTGGTGTAAACAGAAGGGGAACTTTTACAATGTACATGTTGGGAGCTGCCATAGCTGTGATTCATCACCATGTGTTAGAGACTGAAGGTGTTGTGAAGGATGATGCTGACAACCACCACAGGCCCCGGAGGAGGAGACGAGTGTTCAGACCAAGGGTAACCTACCAGGGGCTACATGATCTGGAGATAGTAGAGCGTTACAGGGTGGACAGGGACATCTTACAGCAAATAGTTGAGCTGTGCCGGCCACGCCTGAGATCCAGAAACAACAGAGGGGAAACCATCCCAGTGGACATGAAGGTATGTGTAAGCTTGCGAATACTAGCCAGAGGTACCTTTCAAAGGCCAACTGGAGATATAATGGGGATCTCACAGGCATCAGCATCCAGGGTACTATACCAGTTCCTGGATGCCATGTTACCACATGCCAATGAGCATATATACTTCCTCCGAACTCAGGAGGAGTTGGCCAGCAATATGCGTCTCTTCCACCATGTGACACACTACCTGGAGGTACTGGGTGCGATAGACTGCACGCACATAGATATCAAGTCACCACCCACTGAGCATGGTTGGTGCTACATAAACCACAAGGGATACCACTCCATCAGCTGCCAGGTCTTGTGCAATGCCCAGGGCATTATCATGGATGTGTGTGCTGGCAGCCCTGGAAGCTACCATGACTCCCACATCTGGCATGCCTCACAGCTGTATCAGGCATTTGTCAGGGGGGACATCCCATATGGCCACCTTGTGGGGGATACTGGCTATGCACTGGAGCTGTGGATGATGACTCCCATGCAAGAACGCCATAATGAGGCGCACGCACAAACCAGAATCATCATAGAGTGTGTGTTTGGGATGCTGAAATGACGATTCCATTGCTTGGACATATCTGGTGGAGCCTTGCAGTACTCTCCAGACATGTGTGCCCATATCTTCATAGTATGTGCCATGCTACATAATATGATCCTGCGGAAACAGCTGCAGCAGGGACATAATGGTGAAGGCCCTCACAGCCCACCGCAATTGCCAAGGCCATCACAGGCACAGAGGGATTCAGACCATGAACACCCTGTGCCAGCCCCAGTAGGCAGATGGAGGCGTGCCCAATATGCCCACGCCTTGGCAAAGAGGGAACGTATAGCACATACACTGACAGTGTAGACCCCTACGGACTGACACACCTCTCCACCTGCACACACAGTAAACTGGATGGCACACACACACGACCACCTGTAAATTGTAATGTATAGGTGGCCTACTGTGTGAATCCTACATAGGCAGCCCTCAACCATTGCACACACAGCAGCTATTGGAACAAGGTTCATAGGTTCATAGGTTCATACTAGGCTATCTGCCCTAGGGCATTTATAAGCCTAGCCAGAATGTGTTTGGCTTTAGCCACCCATTTTAAATTAATTTTGCTATGCCCTTTTTTTGAGGTTAGTATACTGTGCCTCTGTCTAACAGTGACACAGAAGTCATACCCGGGGTAAACCTATGATCTCCCATCCATTCATCAAGATTCCTCTTGAAGAGAGTCAATGAGGGACTCTGCCTAACCTGGACTGGGATTTTATTCCAGAGTGAAGGGAGCCTCTGGGTTATGAATCTGTCCCTCCAGCATGTCCTATTTATTTCAGTGCTGAGGTTCAAGTCTCTCGAGCATGTAGCTCGATAAGATTTGGATTTTCTGAGGTGCAGCATGTCCATTAATTCCGGGTTGGACATGGCTTTATACATCAGGCACAGATTGCCTCTGAACAGGCGGTATGCCACTGAGTAGAGCTGGAGTTTCTTTAACCGGGCAGCATATGGCATCTGTTTGAGCCCTTTGATCCTCTTGGTGAGGTACTTTTGGGGTCTTTCCAGTTGCTGCAGGTGTCTGGTAAGGTACATCCCAAAAGGGGCATTGTACTCAATTATGGGCCTGATGAGGGATGAGTAAAGAGGCACGATGACCTCCCCTGATCTAGATGTGAATCCCTTCATGATTAGGTGGGCTATATAAAATGTTTTTCTAACCACTTTGGCCATGTGGTTGTCAAATGAGATTGCTATCAACTTGGGTCCCCAGGTCCCTAATTACTTCTTCTGTACTTAATGGATTACCACCTATGTGGTAATTTGTGGGCACTTTGTTTTGCCAGAGGGATGACTATACACTTTTGGCGTTTAGCTTGAGGCCATGGCTCTGGCACCAGTTGTCTGTTTCTATGAGGCCTTTTGGAGGATGCTTGTGTCGGCTGGAGAGTCGATTATGGCACCCAGTTTGCAGTCATCTGCGAACTTGGTCAGCCACAGTCCTTCCATGTTGGCCTGTACCTCCGAGAAATATATACTGAACAAGAGAGGTCCCAGGACTGAGCCTTGTGGGATGCCACTTGTAACTGGTTTGGAGTCTGACATGGCTCCAGCAATTCTAACCATGTGGGTTCTGTCCTTGAGCCAGTTTGCAACCCATCTAGTGACATAGGGTTTATATTTAAGCTGGTGAGCTTATCTATAATGCCAGTGGGGTATTGTATCAAAGGCTTTTGCGAGGTCCAGGTAGGCTGTGTGGACCACCTCCCCTCGTCAATGGCCTTGGTGACTGTTTCAAAGAAATCAACCAGGTTTAAGAGGCAGGATCTGCCCTTAACAAAGCCGAACTGGGTAGGATCCAGTGTCTGTAGGTCCCCAATATCTTTATTTATGAGGTCCATGATTATCCTTTCCATAGCTTTGCAGACCAAGCTAGTCAGGCTTATGGGGCGATAGTTTCCAGGATCTGTTGAGGCACCACCTTTGTGGAGAGGGACCACAGTTGCTGTACGCCACTCTTTGGATACATATCCTGTAGTAAGGCTGAGATTGAACAGTAGTTTTATGTTTGGGTTTAGCTCTTTTTGGAGTTCATGTAGGATGCAGCCCGGGACACCACCTGGTCCCATTGACGCTGTGTTTTTTGCTTTGGAGAGGGTGGCTCTTACCTGAGCATCCAAGATGTCAGGGGGGCAGCACTCTGCTGGAATAGATATTTGCCCTTTTGGTGGGGAGGGGGGGGGAGAAGTTTGCGCTGAACCTGTCAGCTAGGATGTTGGCAATGTCTGTGGGTTCGGTGTATTTTTTGTCATTTTGGACTAATTCTGAGCATATCTGGGAATTACCACCCAGGTTCCTAACATAACTAAAGAAAGCCTTGTGATTATCCTTAGTGTCCTGTGCAATTTTTCTCTCGAAGCTGGCCTTAGACGATTTTATGAGTGCCCGTAGTTTTTTGCTACTACTGATCAGAGTTGCCTTCCCTTTTTGGAATTTTGCTCTATCATTTAGTAGCTTCCTCCTTCTATTGAATAGCTTGTTTATGGCTGGGGTCCACCAGACAGAACGTCTGCCTTTGGAGGATTGGGTCTTGGTTTTATTTGGGATCGCATGATCCATGCATTCCCGAAGGTGTTCATAGAATGCGTTTATAAAGGATTCTGCGGTCAACACCTGAACAGTACACGCACCTAACAGCATATGTTGATACTGTATGTATAGGTTCCTAGGTACATCAGTAGGTACATGCCCGATTGTCAGAAACCATTCATCAGCCGAGGCAAACAGTGTCTGCTGTCGCCACCACATCGATTAACCAACTGTCCCTCAGGGGAGCAGAGCCAGTTGTGGGATCCATGTGTGGAATCACTGTTCCCCACACACTCTGCATGGATTCCCTGGTGTGATAATGAGGGGCTCCATATAATGTAATCAGGGATGTAGTGGCAAAGCATGGGGAGTACCCATGACAGTTATCTGTCACCCCAGCATGCTCCACCTATGGTTGTGTGAAGGTGTAGCACATTATAGTGTGTGGCTCACTGTGACATAGATTCTCAATGCTGGAGCACATCCATTAAACATCACTTGGACATACCATTAATAAGTCTCATCCATATGTAAACTAACTGAGTTACACATTTGATTGCAGTATGGAGTAAAATCCGTAGTACAGTCCACATACCAAACACCATAACACGTGTACAAATCCCAGGTGCCCAAGTGGTAAAGGCACTGACTGTCATGTATGTTCCCCGTTCCACGTCCTGCAAGGGCCATTACGTAATCCCGAAGGCACGAATAATGGATGTTGGATGCAGGTCATCAGATCAGGTTTAGCACATGTTAGCGGGTTTATGCGTTGGCAAGTGCTGGCAAGCATCGTTTAAACATGACTATAGGGATATGCACGAAACAGGGCTAAGCTTTGCTGAATATCGCAAAGATCACGGTCAATGATGTCCAGAAAGGTGAAACTAGCATTATTCACCCCTGTACTAATAGTGCCTGCTCTGAAAGGTAAAATGACCACTGCCAGGAGTAGAACACGCAATCAAGTACACAATCACCTAACACTAAGCTACTCGAGATGTACCGATGGCAGGTGTGTATTGTGACAGGTTAAAACACAAACGTGCAGAGTTCAGGAAACAGTATACACCGCCATGTACACAATGAAAGGTGTGCTCACTCTCCCTCTCACACTCTCTCTCTCTCTCTCTCTATATATATATATATATATATATAGAGAGAGAGAGATAGAGATAGAAAGGGTGATAGAGAGATATATGTCGATATATACGGATTCACCTATATCTGCAAATATATAGATAGGTCAACGACATGTACACAACCATGGGGGTACAAATAAATAGGATACTGCCAACTACCGAATGTTTTACATACCGACACGTGTAATCACGAGGCTTAAAGACCGAAAACCACAGTACCGGAACACTAGAACCACAAGTAATATTATCACGATGTTAAGGGACATTTAGTTATTGCTGCTGGTGCTGCGGTCCAGGTAGGTACTGTGTTCAACTGTTTTTGTGATTGCTGTAGTCTGTGTAAGTGTGTATTGAGGGTGCCGTGTGCATTTCCGTGGGACTGTAATATGTGTGTGTGTGTTTGCATCGTGTGTCTGTTAGTGCTAACTCGGAGGTAGATCATTATGGTAAGTGTGGTCATAGCTGGCCGTAGGCATACGGTTACCACCTGTCCCACTTTACGAGGGACAGCCCCTCCTTGGGCAGTTGTGTCATGACAACAAATATTACAAAGGGCAAATGTCTGAGATTGTAGGACATGATTATGCCCCATATATTATGTAATAGTTGCATTAAATAGTTATTCCTGTATCCAAAATATGTAAATGTTACAAGAAACATGATAAGTAGCTAAAGTGCTACAGGAATAAGTATGTATTTAGGATAAAAGTACATTCTATCCTGTGTACTGACCATGGATATGTGTCAGCCTGTAAACACCGATGTGTGTCCTGCAAATGTCCCACTATGGCCATTTGAAAAGGTGGCAACCCAAGCCAAAGATGTTAGGGTTGCCACATTTTCAAATGGCCAAAGTGGACATTTTTGGTACAAACATCAGATTTTACAGGCCGACACATACCCTCGGTCACTACAAAGGTTAGAACTTAACTTTTTTGCCTAAATAAAAGCATATTCTTGTAGCAATTTAGTTGCCTATTCTGTTTCTTATAACATTTAGGTATTTTAGATACAGAATAACTGTTTTATGCAACTATTATATAAAATACAGGAAATAATTTTGTCCTAAAATCTCAGGACATTTGCCATTTTTAAAATGTTTTGTCAGGACACAACTGCACAAAGAGGGACTGTCCCTTGCAATGTGGGACAGGTGGTAACCGTAAAAGAGGTTCAGCCACCAACACAACTGCAATGAGTGCAAATATCTGTGACAGAAATACACGAGACAGCTGTCATTTAGTAACATTCCCTTACATATCGATGTATTTCCAGAGGGATTTAATTATCAACCTCACCTGCATGCTATATAGGAACCAATTAACAATGGCTCAATGTATAAGCCTGCAACAACCATAGTTTTAGTCTACTAACTGACAGGTCTTCAATTAGTGAAGGAGCTCACACACACATATGGAATATGTAGAAATGCAGTCCCCACAAACCTGTATATGCTATGTACACCCACCTACATCTCCCCCACACACAAAACAATTGCAATACAGACTGTAATAACATCACAAACATCCACTCACTCAATTACATCTGCAGAAGCGTTAATATACCTTGGGAGAGACACACTTGTAATGGCGCCATGTGAAATTGTAGCTGTTGTATAATGGAACAGACGGCAATGTTACAGGTTTTGTTTGCAATAGTCCCTTATCAGATGGTTGAGATGACAGGTACACTCACATAGAACCACATACTCTAGCCATCACACACAATCCACGGGGGACATGAATTCAAAATATCCATGTCTCTCCAAATAGCAGTTGCAATTCCTCAGAACAAAACACATACAGGCCGTCTCCCTCGAAGGTAGGGCAAAAGGGCAACGCCCAAGTGGAGAATTCAATTATACCCCACTGTTGCCGCGTAATTGGTGAATGGAGTAGCTGTACAGCTGATGTGGATGTAATAATTTACTCAGGAACACCAACTGACGGCAGGATACCACATGTTACAGGTATCTATGTATATAAGGATGCCTTGCCATACATTCAAACTGTATGCTCATACCATAGAACCATTTAAACAGGAAAGGTGTAAGAGAGATATTTACGAAGACTCGGAACGCTAACAAGGTATGTAGAACACTCAGTATGTTAGTGTATGTAGAGCCTGTTTTGTATTAATTAAAGTGTACGCAATGCATAAAGTGGGAAAAGGTATTATGTTGTGATGTCTTGTTCAGCATAGTAATGCTTGTAGAAATTGTGTGTCCTGCTGTGGGCCACAAGGTAAACATCTCATACACCACAAGGGATGCTACATGAGGGCTTTAAACACAACAATTCCACACCACCCGCCGTCAGTGGTAGGGTTTGTCCAACAAGTATGTGCCATAACAGGGGATAGTATATGTTGATATACTGTCACAGTAGGCATGTGTATGGGCATATAATGAGTATGCTTTGCATTATGGGATAATGTTTAAAATATGTGTAATGTACAGTATTGTAGGTAGATATGTCAGATATTTTACACAGCATAACTGTTATATCATGCAAGCAAAAGGTATGTCTACTGACATGTACAATACACAATAACAGGATACATATGGCTTGTAGTCACGGGACAGTGTAACAGCATGATAGCTAATTGAAATGGAAGAGCTACTCAATTATCCATGCACAAAGGACATGTAATAGCTTCACAGGTTCATAGTTAGGTACTATGCTGTCTGGCCAAGTCTATTTGTAAGCCCAACTACAGTGTTTTCACTGGCGGCACCTCCCTAGGGTAGTGTCCTGTGTCTGTGAACAGCAGAGACACTTGTTACCTGCACCTGTGTACAGTACAGCCACTGCAGTGATCCCTGGTGTACATGTGTGTCTCCCATCCACCCATCGAGGTATCTCATGAAGAGTGCTAGTGAGGGTCCCTGCTTGATGTACATAGGAATCATGTTCCAAAGCATGGTGAGTGTCCGGTTCAGGAATGTATCCCTCAAGCACGTCCTACTCATCATTACATTTGTGTACATATCCCTGAGCATGTTGCTCTCAGTGGCTTTTGCTTATGTTGCTTATGTGGAGCATATCCATCAATAATGTTGTGGACATGGGCCCTGTATGTTCAGCAGAGGCCATCCCTGAGTATGCAGTATGCAAATGTGTACAGTTGTGGTGTCTGTAGTTGTGCTGCATATGTCATCCTTCGGAGGTCAATAATCCTCATGGTGTGTTAATGTTGTGGTATGTAAAGCCATTGCTGTTCTGTAAGGTACACCTCAAAAGGAGTGTTGTACCCTTGAATGTGTGTCATACATCAGGAGTATTGAGGTACAATGGGTGCCTTTGTTCCAGCTACAAACCCATTACAGATTAGGGTGGCCACATAGAATGATATCCGCGCCACATTGGCAATATGGTTATCAAAGGAGTGGGTGCTATATACGTGTGTACTAAGATCCCGTATAATGTCACATGTATGTAGGGGACTACCACCTATGTGATAGTCAGTGGGTGATTGGTGTAATCCAAAAGGGATGTCTATGCACCTTGTGTCATGCAGCTTGAGGCCTTGTTATCCACACCAGGTATCCGTCACAGTGACACCCTTATGGAGGGTGTCTGTATCAGCTGGTGGATCAATCATGGCTCCTTGTTTGCAGTCGTCTGGAAACCTATTCAGGGAAAGTCCCTATGTGCTAGCCTGTACCTCAGGGAAGCATATACTGAACATGAGGGGCCCTATGACCGAGGACTGGGGTACGCCAAGTGTAACTGAATTACAGTAGGTACTACGGTATGCTACCCTCACTGTGTGGGTCCTGTCCGTGAGCCACTTTGCATAACATCTCGAGACGTAGGGGTCGATGTGCAGGTGGATGTGTATGTTGTCAATACCAGAATGGAGAACGGTGCTGAAAGCCAATGAGAGGACAATGTAGGCTGTGTGGACCTCCTTACCATCATCAACTACTCTGGTAACTGTATCAAAGGAGTCCACCAGGGGTAGGAGCCATGGTCTGGCCCTAACAAATCCAACCTGGGTGGCATCAAAAGTCTGGAGCCCACCAATGTCTCTGTGAATGACTTCCATGATGATGATGTGCCCCATAGCCTTGCAGAACAGTCCAGTCAGGCGTATAGGGCAATAGTCCCTCTGTTCCATTGTGGCGCTACCTGTGTGGAGTGTGATAACTGTTGCTGTGCGCCATTCAGGGGCCACAGTGTCTGATACAAGGCTATTAGTGAATTTGGTGGCCAAGTGGGGAGCCATGTCATTCTGAGGTTTGTGTAAATCGCAGCCTGGGATGTTGGATGGTCACATGGAGTCTGTGTTCCAAACCTTAGAGAGTGCAGGTTGGAACTGTGTAGTTGTGACCGCAGGGACGCTGCATTGTTCCTGTATAGATTTTGGCCCTGTAGGGAGTGAGAGGGTGTAAAGTTAGCATTGACCCTAAATGCCAGGATGTTGCCAATATCAGTCGGTTCTGTAATGTTCCTGCCTAACCATCGTACGTCAGAGCAGATGTGGGTATTGCCATCGAGTACTGACATAGCTCCATAACGCTTTGTGGTAGTCCTTGGAATGTGTCGCAGTAATGTTTACGTAGCTAGCTTTGGAGGATATGATAAGGAATCCCGGATTCCTACTGAGGCTGACTAGTGAGCTACCCCACCCATGGGATTGTACTCCACTTTACAACAGCCTCCACCTTTTGTTGTACATTATGTCCATGGAACTGGACCCCTATAGTGGCGTCCATTATCTGGTGGGTACCATCATGGCTCTGTTTGGGATAGCATGATCCATGCAGTCGTGTAAGTGCTAATGAAGTGCAGTGGTGTATGTTTCAGCATTTGTAAGTACATTGTCCATCTGCACGGGTGTCATGACGTTTACCACCACTATCATAAGACGTCTGAAGTAGGCCTTGTAGAAATCTTGTACTGTGTATTCCATGAAGGGTGTGGTGCTGGGATGTGGATAACAAGGGTGATTAGCATACGTTCAGAAACTACCAACGAGGGGATAACCGCAGGTGTGGAACACCAGTCACATGTTGGTAATGTCCATGTCTAGGATATTGTTGGCCTTGGTGGTGGTGTGTATGGGTTGATCCATCTGACTGGAGGTTATGAATTCCAGAAAGCATTGGCCTAATGTGTCGGTACATGAGTAGGTATCCCAGTTAAGTGTGGGGTATTGTCAGTTTCACATCAGTAGTTCCTGTCTGAACCCTACTGTCCAGTACACCAAGAAATCAGGGCCGGTAACCGTGGGATATGGTGTGGAATCTGTAGCAAGTTACAATGTGTATAGCAGTTCTGGCTACAGTTAGTTGCACGTGGATTACCTCTGATGCACGGTGCTAAGTAACCAGCCTGGAGGTGTGTACGTCCTTGTGAAATATGGACACACCTCCGCCATAGGTGTTCCGGTCCTGGTTACATGACTGAAAGGTGTGGTCTGCGTATAACCTGTCAGTGCAGGTGTGCTCTCCAGAGCCTAGAGGCAGGTCCCAGTCACTGCAGAGATATTGAAGTGGCCCATTATAAGGAGTGCCTTGCCTGAGTGCATTAGAGATGAAGATGTCAAGCATTGAGTAACATTACCCCAGGTTTTGCTTGCCTTTTCCTGTTCCGGTGGTGAATATGTTATTGGAAACTGTCCAAGACAGGCAGTATAGGAGCAGCAAGAGCCTTACATGTTATCCGTAATCCCAGGGCTGACAGGTGCAGGTCATCTGTGCCAAAGCATCGTGTTTTGTTGACCATGTCATTCAAAGCAGACAGATACTGGATGCCTGTGGAATGACAGCAGAAGCATAGGCAACTGTTGAAGTGAAACATTCAGTCGTTGTACAGTGGTATCAGTCTGGATGAATGCAGAATGCTTCTCAGGGCTTGGGCGATACCTTGTGGGCTACAAGACCAGAGAGCTATTGCATGTCCCTGTACATGTAGTCCAGGAAGTTACATCTCAGGGCAGTCACACTAACATGGAGAATGACAGTCAAATTGTACCTGGTGAGGTGTGGCATGTGTGCATAGGTTATGTTGCGGATCCTGTTACCCGACAGACAGATGTAAGCAACTATCACCTTGTGTAGCCTGCTGAGTGGGACATCAGTGTGACTGCCTACAGAGTCACCTATGACTGGTGTGTTGGGTATGTTATAACACCCTATTGGCTGTAGTTGATGGGCACACATGAGTCTGTGGGCTATAAGTAATTGGTGTTGTGTTTGGTGATGGGGGCTGCCTCTGTTGCCTACACAGAGAGTATGAAGAGGTTCTGCAAATGTCGTAGTCATACTATGTGTGGCCTGTGGTGGTGGAGATCTAGTGAGACTATGTGATGAGTGGGGTGTGTTGCAAATGTTTAACATCCTCACATGAATGTCAGGTGCAGTCTGGGTTGGAGAGAGCATTACCTCCAGCATGGCTACATATGTGCATCTCCCACAGGCTGTAGTGTCGTATGTTGGGAGGTGAGCATTGACTGTGTACATGAGACAATTGCTCTAGTGCCTCATGTTTGCCATATTCATCATATAGATAGGCAATAACGCTAGTAATTGACACTTGGACCTGCCTGTATATTCAACCATGTCTCACAAGATATGTGAGGTATGTTTGTGCAACAGCTGTTGTACTGTAAGCAAGCTTGAAATGTAAGGACAAACAGTGTACTTGTAGGAAATGAGTTGGAATGGGTGCTATAGTAATTAGTAGCTCATGAAGTGCTTACATGTTCTGAACAAGTGCTGAGCATGAATATGCAATACAGATAGGGTGTTGGATAATATACACCCACTGCAACCCACAAGTGGAGATGCCAGTCATAATGGGAGGCACTGCACTATTACCCTGCTGAGTATGGTCTGCAAGTCCATGAACCTTTATCAACGTAGATGTTAGCAGTACAGATGTAGATGACAGTATGGATGATTTCACACTGCATAGCATACCTGTGACAGGTCATAGGACATCATCACCCATACTGTGTTCCAGCTACACTGAGTATACAAGATGTACCTTTGTATGTCACAGGATTGTTCTACCAGTGGCCTGTTGACAGAAGCAACACTACAAATGGTGTCTGAGTGACAAGTGCATATCACACCAGTGGCAGCTACAGTAAAACAGGGTTAATGTTTTGTACTCCCCCCCTCATTGTAGCCCATACCACACAGACAAATGGGAGGCATCTGCGTATGTAAGGATGTGAATGGCCATGACCTAGGAGCAATAGCTGTCTCAGTGTTGTGGACAACATACAGAATGGGCTTTGCGGGTGAGGTGCGTGACATATGTGCACAATCTGACAGCTGCTTACAGCATTGTCACCGCTAGGTGAATAACCCTGTACCCATTAACTACCACCTAGGCAGCGGTCAACATTATGGACACTGTGTGTAAGGGATGGTACTGTGCAGTTTACCTCCCTGAGCTGGTGACATCTCCAGACCTAGTAGGTAGTCATATTAGGCACCCAAGTCATGACAGGATGCCATCCATGAGCATGGAGATCATTGGACAGGCATACTCAGCACTTGGGTGACCAATATTGGATCACATATCACCTTTAAGGGGTATTGGCCATGTGTGGATGGGCGACACCAGCCTTCACAATCCTCACCTCCACTATGCAGCATGCTGGCTACCTTGCATAAAGACATGTGCAACATGCTACACGTACATATCCTGATCTGAAAGACATACGTCATGGACAGCCACCTTCCTACTCCAAGGATTGCCACATGCTGGACAGATCCCTGTGCCATACATGTTACATACGCCTGCCATACCATGCAACCCTGTCCATCAAAGCTGCACATGTCATCTCTGTCACACATGGTGCTATGACCGCATGGTAGATGTATCATTAACTGTCTGGATCAGTAATGTGGCACTGATGCACCTGGCAGTGGCAAAATGGCTGTCGGATACAGCTAGAAAACCTCACATCCTATGCCCATACATGGCCCAGGGCATACACACTATTGCATGACCTTGCCTGTACATGCTATAGTTGATAACTATCCTTGCGAATAACGTTCAGCTAGCCATTGTTCCATGTGTATCACATGTGCAACACAGGCCATATGTGGCAGGATGTTGAACTGCTGTACAGTGCCGTGTAGATGTATATGGCAAAACACATGCATGTAAAGGTTTCGTGCACATGTCTGCATTGTCACTACTCATGTCCGTTAAGGCAGTGTATGTGTTGATATGTGACATATACACAGCATCAAGGTCAACAGCATTACTGTGGACACATCCAGGCATGTGCTGATAGGTAAGAACACCAGTACAGGCAAACAGACATGCCCACATCAAGACAGCATTCACATGGAGTATGAGCAATGTAATGAGGTGACACACATATATGGAGATGATATCCAATGCACAACGGGTGTTACATGTGTGTGACACAAACATGTCAGTCGTGTCAGTGTCATGACGATTTGCAAAGATAACTGTTCATATGTACTAGATTTAATACAGATGTATGTGCAGCTGTATCTCTGTAAATCTCTGTGATACTGTGACCTGTCTCCATCATTATGTCTTCCAGATAATGCCTCGTTCACGCCTGCCAGCGTATAGCCGCCTGGAGGATGATGCCCTCATACCGTACCTCCATGATAACTATGAGGTATTGTTCAGCCATGTGCCACAGCATGCCCAGCAGCATGATGACCTGTGGCAGGAACTTTGCAAGAAGGTTAATGATGTGGGTGGTCATAACCGCACCTACCAGCAGGTGCACAGACACTGCATGGACCTGATATGATATGTGAAACAGCATGCCAATGCAATCGCCAGGGAACAAGGTAGAACAGGTGGTGGGCCACCAACCCAGCCCCCACTCACACCTACTGAGGAGCTACTGGCCAGCCTGTGGACACCCTCAGAACAGCATCCAGAAACACTAGCTGCCATCGTGGAGGTGGGTGTCTCCCAACCACCGAGCCTGGAGTTGCCTGGTAAGTCACTACTGCACATATAACTATTATATCCCATTTAGTTGCATGTGTCACTGTACAATATGTAATGTAACATCATATGCAAGGTATGTTTACACACATGCCACATACTATAGTGTTTTACCCTGTGTATGCACACATGTGCATACTATATGCTATTGTATAGGCGAATGTGTTAACATGCACAGTGCACCCTGTAGCTGTCATACAGTCATGGATAATGTTCAAACTGCTGTGTCACCCCTATACAGGTACCTCTGGCATGCCACACAGACAGCAGTCCGTTGCAGGTGAGACAGTTATCAGTATCAGGCATGTTAATGCATAGATCTATTTGCCATGTGGCCAGTTAACACATGTACACATAATGTATGGTCCAGTCACGATATACAGGTCGCATCTGTCATCAATCACACTGGCTACCCATGTGCAATATATACAACCTAAATGAAACACCGACATGAAACCACAGTATCTGTCATTGCTAGATGTGTGGACAGCTGTGCATACAATGGTGGAGGTGTTGTTCAATGTAGGAATATGTACTATACATTGGAACAACACATGTGTGGTATGCAAACAGTACCACACAGTGAGCTGGGATATGGGCAGCCCACAGGATTCACCATTGTGGAATATGCCCCTGCAATGGGTGCACACATTGTGATGTGCCATCTGACATGTCCCAGACATGTAGTGTTCTGGCTGCAACATTGTCTCACTCTCCCATAATACATACCCCACATACCAAACATACAACCCTTTGTCTGCATAACCCTGTGGACAGTGACGTATCTGACATCTATGGGTATATGCCATATGGGACAACACAGACATGTGAGATAGATGGCCATCACAAACATTTGGCCAACACATGTTCACACATGGCCATGGAGAATGGCCAGAGACATGTAGCAACACACAGTAGATGTGATGTGCATACACCCTGTTGCACATTGTCCACACATGGTCCAACTATAGCCTTTGTTGAATGGTTATATAGTTGATGTGGAACACTGGAATCCTAAAAGCCTGTGCACAGCTTGCAGAGGTGTCACTTAATTTGACTATATAAGATGTGTTGAACATCATGACTGTGTCACAGCATGACAGTAGTCATCTGTACAGCTTCCACAGACATAGACACCACATCAGGCCACAGATACCATACATTTCCCTTGCTGCTGCTGGACATCACTGTCAGCCGTGCACCTCGTGTGTGTGGTACATAAATGTCATGTGGGACATGGTGTATTGACAAATCTGCCATGTGTGGACACAGTTGCCAGGCAGCTAAGACATTTTAGTAGTTGTGCAGGGGTGTCATCCATAGGTCTTCCGGTGACCTGTCACATGACACAGCATGGTTTAGTGTGTATACACCTCAGCGACATGGGTCACAGTCCACAGTAGTTACGTAATGTGTATGCATGCAGTCATGGCTATGCACTGTGTGTGTATTCCACACTGTATAGCAATATAGATGCCTCATGATGCCATGCAATGGCACAGTGTCTGTACTTCACACTGTATAGCAATGTAGACTCCTAATACTACCCTTGAAGGCTCATGCACATCTGCTAAAAGTGCATTCTATCTGTAGGGCATACAGACAACACTGCAATGTGATACCCATTACACCGCTGTACATGTGTCAGGACACCATTGTGTCAGACATGTATGCATGTCAATGCACACATCAGCAGATTACATGTCATGCTACATGTTAATGTCAAGGTCACATCAGCCATGTGTACTGTTAACCTGTGCTGGTCCACATGGTGTATCACAGGGATACATGCTTACTTCCATGATTGTGTGAACTGCATGGCTTATGATATGACATCTGCTTGCTGTTGTGTGTAACCCAGGGATGTATGCTAACTACCACTATTAATGTCTGAGCTGCATGCCGTCTGCTGTATCACATGCATGCTGCATGCCTTCTGTCAAATCACATGCATGGTCTGTCTCTGTGTCTGTGTGTGTGTGTGTGTCTGTGACTGTGTGTGGGTGTTTCTGTCTCTGTGTCTGTGTGTGTGTGTGTGTGTGTGTGTGTCTGGGTCTGTCTCTGTGTGTGTCTGTCTGTGTGTGTCTGTCTCTGGATCTCTGTGTGTGTTTGCGTGTGTGTGTGTGTGTGTGTGTGTGTGTGTGTGTGTGTGTGTGTGTGTGTGTGTGTGTGTGTGTGTGTGTGTGTGTGTGTGTGTGTGTGTGTGTGTGTGTGTGTGTGTGTGTCTGTGTCTCTGTCTCTGTCTGTGTGTCTGTGTCTCTGTCTCTGTGTGTGTTTCTCTGTGTCTCTGTCTCTGTCCATGTGTGTGTGTCTGTGTCTCTGTCTCTGTCTGTCTGTGTGTGTCTGTGTCTCTGTCTCTGTCTGTGTGTGCGTCTGTGTCTCTGTCTGTGTGTGTGTCTCTATTGTAATGTAGAGTCTTTCTTTGCATTCACAGGTGATGTAGGTGCGTTACCCTCCTGCGGTCCATCTGATGTTAGTGTCCCCACAGACTCTAGCAGTGATGAACATATGAATGAGGTACAGGCAGGGTTGTCAGGGGCTGAATCTGTGCCAATGGTTGCCATCCCAGCTATATCCCCCTCTTCCCCACACACAGTTCTCATGCCAACACATACCCCATCACCAGTGGCCATAGAGGAAGGACAGTCTGTGTGTGTTAGCTTGGAACAGGAATGTGTGGTATACAGAAGGTGTGTCTTCACACCATGGTGTCAGTGTAATGACTGCAGATGTGCCACACAGGCATGTGGCCAGTGCTGCTCATAGGAGGATCTCTGGCAGACATGCACCTGCAGGACAGAGTGCAGCAGCTGGTGTCACCAGATGCATATTTCAGACTGTAATGGCGGCACAGGCATGTGCTGAACAGCAGAACAGAGAAGGGCAGAGGGTTCAGAGGGCTGCTATCCATTCTTTAAATGACAACATCCAGGCATTGGCAAATGCTCAACAGCAGATTGCTGACGTTCTGGACAGACAATTGGGTGATATGGTTGGAATCCTTGACCGTGGCATGGCAATCCGCGAGCGTGAGCTGTCTGTGCTTTAACATCTGGTAGGAGTGAGGCATAGGTCATGTGGACGTAGGCCAGCTACACCACCTGGTGCAGGTCAACCTGAACGAGCCACCTCACATGCCCACTCACATAGTGCCGGTAGCAGTAGCAGTGCAGCTGGTGCTGCGCTGTCCACACCAGGACACAGCAGGCCACATGGACATGGCCCTGGACGTTCCCAGTGGGGACACGGTTCCAGTGGGCATGTGTCATCGGACAGTAGCCAATCTGTACCTCTGCCTGGTAGTGCCCGTGCAACCCCTGGCAGGCACAGGTCACATGGCCATGGCTGGACACAGTGAGCTGTACATCCTGGTCTGTACAATCTGGAGCTGTCAATAATACCCCTGTGTAGGCTGGACACATGGCAGAACTGTGTGCACACATACACACACACAGCAGAAACATCTGTAGGGCACCGCAACACCCACATGCATAACAACCACACATGTCCAATCAGATCACTGGCTCTAACCCACACACATGATGTCATCCACTGGTTCAGCCTATGCCCCTGGCAAACATTATCACCCTGTGCATATGATATTGCCTGTGCCACATACCTGTCATCCACACCATTGGTGCAGGGACATGCTCATATGGTCTGATGCACAGGGTGAACAGAATAGTGAGATAAGTGTATATTACATTTGTTGTGTACTGTTGACATGCACCAGACATACCATATAGTACAGGTTTAGAATGCATTGTTATATGTTCACAGTATGTGTCTTGGTAACAACAGTAACAACATGTTGGTAATTATGCCCTGCTTCCCTCCTTAAGGTCTAATTGCATGTGCCATTACGTTACAGTGTTTGCAGTTAGAATGCATTGTTGTATGTTCACATTATGTGTCTTGGTAACAACAGTAACAGCATGTTGGTAATGATGCCCTGCTTCCCTCCTTAAGGTCTAATTGCATGTGCCAATAAGTAGCAGTGTTTGCAGTTTCCCATATGTAAATGTGGAGTACTCACAGGCATGTATGGCAATACCAGCATGCTATACGTAGCCTCAACCTCACTGTTAGAAAGGCTACCATTCCACAGATGTCCACACATCTACTGATCCAGAAGCATGTGAGCTGTTTAATAGGCTACAGTGGCTAGAGACATGACATCCATACCGAGTCACATCACAGGTACAGTGACATGGTGCGGGGGGTTTACACAGCAGTCTGGCTGATGTCAAGGGTAGAGGTCAGTTGATAGCATGAGGCCTCACTGTGTAGCAGTAATACACTGTCACATTACAGGATGAGAACACACACAGACATACACAGAAACACACAGTAATATGCCCACACTCACGGGGTCAATGACACTATAACGCACACTCGATAGTGTTGAGGTGAGGACCCCTGCCTATGTGGTAATCACCTTCACAGTACTGTGCACCCACATGACGCGACACAGAGAATGAACATGTACAGGTAGGCAGTAAGGCTGAGACCGACGGCATCAACAGGGTAGTGGATTGCATCACCATGAGGGGTTAGGGATCCTGTCTGTTCTGTATGGTAGCATACACCCTCATTCCATGCACCAGACAGCCATACATACATACATACACACACACACACACACACACACACACACACACACACACACACACACACACACACACACACACACACTGTGGAGTCCACAAATGTCATTCACATACAGATAGCTGACATGTGTGTGATACACACACCACCCCTGCCTATGTCTTGCTTTCTACACTGCAGTATGTACAGATCTCTACAACAGTGTACATGGGTATGTAACAATTGGGATGTATTCCTCACCATACATGGCATATATGGTCACACAAGCAAACACACATGGCAGTACTGTGAATCATACACCTGCTATATGATGATACGTCTGACAGACATGCAGCAATATTGGCCACATGTGCAAACAGTATGCTATGTTACTGTTACTTGAAGGTGAAGACATACAACCTACACAGCGGTCAGGGTGTTGCTGACTGTAAATCACTTGACACCTGTAACACGTACATCCTCCCATGTGCATATAGCAGCACAATTGCTGAAGGTAGCGTCGGTACACATAATGTGGCCAATATTGCTGCATGTCTGTCAGACATATCATCATATAGCAGGTGTATGATTCACAGTACTGCCATGTGTGTTTGCTTGTGTGACCATATATGGATGGCTTGGCTTGTGATACACCTGTGAGCTGTCTTCAGCAAACATCCATCTGCAAATGTGGACCACCACTTTATGTACACACATCCATCCATACCTGATGTGCATCCTACCGTACTGTCAGTATTTCACCATATACATGTGTCAATGATGGGGCTGCATTGCAACTGCATG
Source organism: Protopterus annectens (assembly GCF_019279795.1). NCBI lineage: Eukaryota > Metazoa > Chordata > Ceratodontiformes > Protopteridae > Protopterus > Protopterus annectens. The sequence continues at coordinate 1,357,284,893 of NC_056745.1, forward strand.
TTGTAGTTAGACCAGATGAACTGCATACATCAGCTACTGCACATGCATGGTAGCTGAATGCACACCACTACATGTACATGTGTGCTGGTCCTACATTCCTGTCATGTAGCCATGTTTGTATGCATTGCAATTGGTGGACATGTGTGATGACATACATGACACATGGACTGTTGTATGATATGATAGTTGTCATGGGTAACTATTACAGAGGGAATGTTACCTCAGTCAACATTGCTACCTTATGTACTGTTAGCATTCAACAGCCATGGACCTACCTTCCATGTGCATGCGTGTGATTGCTGTAGCCACTTGTCTGCATGGAGGACAGCAAAAGCTATGCTATGTACGTATGTGTTGTGTGTGTGTGTGTGTGTGTGTGTGTGTGTGTGTGTGTGTGTGTGTGTGTGTGTGTGTGTGGGCCATGTACATATCCACGGCAATTACATGTATGTCATATCCAAACACGAGTGTTTTTTGGTGTACAGCAACAGTCATCTGTTACAGCTGTATAAGATATCCAGGGCCCCTGTTATATGTAGAGCCAACCTGGTTATGAACAGTGGTATCATTGCATTGCATAACACATGATGGAACCCTGCCAGTACATGTGTAGTCTGCACAGTTGCTGTAGACCTATGTACAGTCCACTGGTCATGAGTAACATGGTGTTGTAGTAATGTATGGATGTGTGTTGCTGGTCCAAGGACATGGTGATGTCTGAGGGCTACATAGTAGAATGCGGCATTTACCACTGTGATCTGCACCTGAGACATCTGTGATGGCTCTTGAGTGTGTACTGGTCAGTACATGTGAGTGGCCTTCATGTACGTGGGGACACTAACACCTGGAGCGGTCCGTCACGGTCTTATGGCCCGCATGTCTGTGTCTGAGGTATACGGTGGTAGTGCTATTGTGCACAACTGTGCCGTATGCCAGGTGTTCCTCACTGCAGAGATGTCCGTATTCCCCATTGTTGGATCTGGATTGTCAGCTGTGATTATGAACTCTACACATCTAGCACTGACGACCGGTGTCAGATATATGTAGTGCAGCGTTTGTGCTAATAATGTTCACTATCAACACACTGTGCCCTTCCATGTTTAGAATCTGTGTGCATACAAGATAGCCCTTCACTACTACTAAGTGTGTGAGCATGCCCAGTATGCCGTTGTGTAGATGGACACATAGTACATTCCAAACGGACGTGTGCTACTAAGTGTGTGAGCATGCCCAGTGACACCTTGTGTCGGTTATGTGCCTCTGTGTATGGGCATGACCATTGAGATCCTGTATAGTGATAGTGGTCATCCAGGCAACAGATGTCCATACCCCTCGTCAGGATGGATTCCTACATTGAACACACTGGTTGACTGTCTTGAAAGGTGTATTGTCTGTGGTCCATCTCATATCTATGTAGTGTTGTAATAGTGCTCCATAGATAGGCAGTTGTCCCGCTCACACCACTGCCGTGTGTTTGTCTCCGTCTACCTTGGGACAGTAATATGCTTTTAGACTGCTCACTCTCCATACATTCCCTATTGACGTCTTTGCCTTTGCTGATGATGTCATCCACCTAGAAGTATGCCTCTGGGAGTGCTGTGTTCCAGTAATCTCGGTAGCATGTTCTGTAACTGCGTAATGCTGTAGTGTGATAAGGAAGTTAGGTGTATGTTCGAATCCCAGCCCTGCCAAGTATGTGTGTGTGTGTGTGTGTGTGTGTGTGTGTGTGTGTGTGTGTCTGTGTGTTTCCAGCTGCCTGGGGACAGAGTAATGCTTTTAGACTGCTCACTCTCCATACATTCTCTATCGGCATCTTTGCCTTTGCTGATGATGTCATCCACCTAGAAGTATGCCTCTGGGAGTGCTGTGTTCCATTAATCTCAGTAGCGCGTTCTGTAACTGCGTAATGCTGTAGTGTGATAAGGTAGTTAGGTGTATGTTCAAATCCCACCTCTGCCAAGTGTGTGTGTGTGTTTCCAGCTGTCCTGGGAACAGAGTAATGCTTTTAGACTGCTCACTTTCCATACATTCCCTATTGGCGTCTTTGCCTTTGCTGATGATGTCAACCACCTAGAAGTATGCCTCTGGGATTGCTGTGTTCCAGTAAACTCGGTAGCATGTTCTGTAACTGTGTAATGCTGTAGTGTGATCAGGTAGTAAGTTCTATGTTCTAATCCCAGCCCTGCTGCGTGTGTGTTTCCAGCTGCCTGGGGACAGGATAATGTATTTAGACGGCTCACTCTCCGTACACTCCCTATCGGCATCTTTGCCTTTACTGATGATGTCACCCACCTAGAAGTCTGCCTCTGGGAGTGGTGTGTTCCAGTAAACTCAGTAGCATGTTCTGTAACTGGGTAATGTTGTAGTGTGATAAGGTAGTCAGTTCTATGTTCTAATCCCAGCCCTGCCATGTGTGTGTGTGTTACCAGCTGCCTGGGGACAGAGTAATGCTTTTAGACTGCTCACTCTCCATACATTCCCTATCGGCGTCTTTGCCTTTGCTGATGATGTCACCCACCCAGAAGTATGCCTCTGGGAGTGCTGTGATGCTGAAACTCAGTAGTGTATTCTGTTACTGCGTAATGCTGTAGTGTGGTAGAATAGACAGGTAGGTGCTTGATTCCAAGGCATGGCAGGTGTGTGTGTTTGGCAGTTATACCCTATGTGTTGGCATCTGTGGGTGGCTAGCTGCAGGATTTGTTCAGTGTTTTGTTGCTGACCTATATAGTGTCCACAGCCCACATATTCTGCCAAGACACTGGGTTGTCAACACAAACATTCGCCAATAGGTCTGGTGAGTAAATGCCAGCAGCCCTACTCTTACCCTTAATACAGTCTGACCCATGTGATGCAACAAAACTCACATGCCTTGATAGTAACAACACTACATGATGCAGGTGGCACATGTAGTTTCCTTTTCATTCCTGTTTAATGCTTTGCTGTCATGTGGTCTGCTGTTGTGATATAAATGCAATATCTACATATGTGTGTATATGTATATGTGTGTATGTATGTATGTATATATATATATATATATATATATATATATATATATATATATAATATATATGATATATGTAGATATAGAGAGATAGACATAGATATATACATATATGTCTGGGGACATCAGCACTAGTGAATGTTTGTGCCGGATGATCTGTACGTGATAACCTGGGATGTATGTATATCTGCCATGGTGTAGTGGTAATGCACATCGTCTGTTGTGTGCAGGGTCCCGGGTTGTAGTCATGTAGACACTGGTTATTTTGTTGCTGGGAAGACCATGGGGTATCGAATACGGTGATAGTAAGGCACCTGTTACCAGTTGTGTATGGATCTGAGCGACACTAAGCCGTGGTTATTAATTTGGAGGTTCGGTATGGGTCATATAACTATTCATTAGAAGACTATACTATGCAGATGAGGTTGACAATAGTGTATCCCATTTATCTCCAGGGTGTGATGCAGATCTCTGGAGTGTATGTGTGTAGCTAGCCGGGTGCAGGGCTCGAATATAGTTGACAGCATGGGAAAGGGGTCAGGCATACTGTACGTACATTACACACCTGTGCCTCGGGAGTGGTCCTGCCTTAGCACGCCTAAGCTAGGGGTGTGTCTATACCTGCCTGGGGACACTGGGAGGGACAAAAGCAGTAGTGGGGTAGTCAGGGTGAACAGGCTGCACAAACAGGTGATGATCAGCACAATCAGCAGATTACATGGCCAGCCCACACCTGAACAGTACGGTAATGTGAGCAAGCATCATACACACAGGTTTCTTGCACTCTACACCACCGGTGTATACCTGTGGGGAAATTTCACAATGCAGTCCAACCAAATGAGAAGGGCTGCAGCAGGCAACATAGACCAACATGTGCAGGAGGCTGAGGGCAGTGAGGATGTGTATGCTGTCGAACAACCCTTACTGGGGTGACATAAGACTTTATAGACCCAGGGTGACTTACCAGGGGCTACATGAGCTGGGGATGATGGGGTGGACAGAGACCTCCTACAGCGGCTTGTTGACCTGTGCCTGCCACACCTGACACATCAAACAGGCCGAGGGAAACCCATCACAGTGGATACCACGGTATGTGTTGGCCTAGGTATACTAGCCACAGGTACCTCCCACAGCACAACTGGGGATATCATGGGGATCTCACAGGTATTTGCATCCAGAGTATTGCACCAGTTCACAGACGCCATGCCAACACATGCTAGTGAGCACGTACATGTCCTCAACACACGTGATTAATAGACCAGCAATATGCATCTCTTCAACCACATGGCTGACTACCCTGGGGTACTGGGTGCTATAGCCTGCACACACGTACACATCAAAGCAACACCCGGTGAGCAGGGTAGGGCCTACATTCACTGCAGGGGCATACCCTCCAACAACTAGGCCATATGCGATGGCCAGGGCATTAGATTGAATGTGTGTGCTGTCTGCCCTGGAAGCTATGATGATTCCAATATATGGAGTCTGACACAGCTGTACCACACCTTTGCCAATATGGACATCCCCTACAGTCTCCTAGTGGAGGATGTTGGGTAACCACTGGTGTCATGGCTGATGACACCCATCAGCAATGCACATACACCTGAACACTCACACCATAATGAGGCAGATGCACAGGCAAGGCATATAATTGAGCATGTGTTTGGGATGCTCATGTCACGGTTCTGGTATCTGGACACTTCCGGTGGAGCCCAGCAGTATTCACTAGCTAAATGCACACAAATTGTTATGGCATTTGCTATGCTACACAATCTGATCCTGCAGGAACAGTTGCAGCAGGAACAGCATGGGGCAGGGCCACATGGCCCAACACCACTGCCAAGGCCTGTACAGGCACAGTGTGACTTGGCGAAGGAACTACCTGAGCAGGGCCCAGTCGGCGACAGGGCCATGCACAGTATGACCTGCCCTTGGCAAAGAGGCAACACAAGGCATATGCACTGACACAGTAGGTACCCGGGGATTTCACCCTCTCTGATCTGCACACAGTACAATGGATGCCAAACATTACACTACCTGTGCTCGGCCATGTATAGGAGGTGCACTGTGTGCATCTGACATAGGCAGCCCTCCAGCACCGTTCTCAGGTCTGGAACACCCACAGGGTACGTCTATCGACCTAACAATTGGCAGTTGTATTAGAATGTGTATTTACCTGTTGCTATTGTATGTATGTGAGCATACAAGAGACTTTGGTGGCCGAATGTTAGGGCAGCAGACAGTACACGTCCATAGAGGCACCATGACATCTATAGCACATATGGGGGTCACAGTGGTAGCCAGTAGTACACAGAGTGTCCTAACCCACTGCAGATTATGGGCTGCACATCATGTGTGTCCATACAGCCCACACACGTTCTATGCAGCTGGACAGGTGTGGACCAATACAGACAAATGATATACAATGGCCTATGGTTATACCCAAAGAATGACCCCAACCCCCAGAGACACACACAGACTACAGAAGGCCAGGCAGTTTGATGTAGGTTGTGAAAGCTAGGACGTCCAACACCACTATGCTGGTATTTAAAGCTGGGCTCTGACGTACACTGGTATCCCTCCAAACAGCAATTTTGGTAGGTCCACACTCTGACATGGAGTACCTGGCATACCAGTACAGTAGTGGCAGATGTGTACAACTGTCAGCTGTGCCCCTGTCCAATGTACTCATGTGAGAGTCATGTGCGCTACCCCCAGTGCTGTGTAGGACTGTGGGTGTGGTTGGATGTCCCCCCACGCTATGCAGAAATGTAGCAACTGTCAATGCCACATGACCATTAGCCACCCTGTAGACACAACATGACACCTGTCTGTGTAGAACGGAGGGGTCGGCAACACAGTACTGACTATCTGGACATGTGACATATGCGATGCAGTTGGCCATACTTGGCATGCTCACACACATGATGGTATGACGGTAATGTCAGTCAACAACATGCGTAACAGTCATACTGGGCATGCTCACACACTGATACACAGGACGGCCAGGCCTGCAAACACCAGTGGTCTGGACATATCTGCCAGTACATTGCTATACTGTTGGATGACTGTGCTGTATGGTGTGTGTGTGGTCTATTGTCTGTACATATGCCATGGTGTATTGTTAATTCACATGAGCTATGTGTGCAGGGTACTGCTACCAACACATGAATAGGACGGTTCTTTGTTTGCGGACAGAACAATGCCTTTGGATATGGAGTGGGTAAGGCACATTCCAGCAGGTGTGAGCAGTTGTGTGTGGGTTTGCACAGTGTTAAGCACTGCTGACCTCTGGTTACAGCACCTTATACCCGTTTAGACTCCATATTTCTTTGACAGTGCACTACTTTCATACTGGTAGACAAACACGCTTACACCCGCTTGCCGACATTTGTGCTTATATTTGTCACTCACGCTGGGTGTGTGCAATCCCTTGTGATGCGTATTACATCGGACTACATAACTACAGTATCGGGTATGTCTAACCATTTGGTGATGGCAGGCGTTCGACTGTACGGACTCTGCGGCCTGTCCATTGACATAATCATGTTATATGCATGTTCCTCATACGATCTGCTTCCATCTGCCTGATACATGGAAACTGATACTCTGCAATGCTGACATGTGAATGTTATTTTGTTAACACAGCTGTCCACCGGGTCATGCTACCGCATACCTACTGTACGTTTTCCACCTTTCAGATTTCATGACGGGAGACTGTAGGAGTAACACCTTTACCACTTTGCATGGGACAGTCCCTCATTAGGCATATGTCATGTGACAATACTCTAGCCATTGCAACTGTCCTGATTAGAGGACATTCTCATATTCTATGTGTCTGTAATAGTTGCTTGTTACAGGTCTTGTATACCTGACACATCGATATGTTCTATGAAGTAGCATAAGCAACTTGACTGCTGCTAGACTACGCTTTGATTTGTGCTGATATGTATATTTCTGTACTATGCATGGCTGTAGGTATGTTCTGCCCTGGTACATCTGACATTTCTACAGAGCAGGTCCCACTTTGGCCATTCAGAATGGTGGCGGCCCTATAGGTCCTATATGTAGAGCTATCACATGTGTCAAGGCAACACATACCCACAGCCAGTAGTAAACTGACTACCTCAACGGTTTGCATACGTTAAGGTTATTCTTGTAGCATTATAATTGCTAATACTGTTTCCTATTACATGTAGCTGTTTCTGATACAACAAATTAATTTCTGACACCACTACACATAATATATGGCCTCCTTTCCCGAACTCACAGGCCATGTGCCATAACATTCATTTTGCAGGACACAACTGCCTAGACGGGTGTGTCCCTCAAAGGCGTACGGGTGGTAAACTTCATCTATTATGCTATCATCTCCCTAAGGTGGTCAGCAAATTATGCACTTTCCGTCACTAGCAGACCTCACATACCAATGGGGGAGAATGATCACTGTATCAGGAACACTGCATAACACCATGTGGGACACATTTAGATGATTGGTTCTATTAACCAGATACATTAACAGTCACAGAGCATATGTATTCATTCACGTTTGTCGAGATACATGCTGTTTATGACTCATACATGTTGTCATCTGTCATTACCTGTATTCTGCCACCTGTCCACCTAATATCACTAGTTCTGGAAGTGTTTAGTTGGACTTTGTTACATTCTGATTCATAACTATGGACGTCCATGCTAATTGGGTACATGGCACTGATATGGTCCCTATGTATTCCCCCGATGGTTTACAGACTATCCGGTAGATGTGCTCTTCAGGTATGGGGGGTGTAGGCATCTACTATGCCCACATAGTAATATTAATGACTTCCACTGGGCAGGCCTACTACATCTCTGCCAACCAGCACCTGCACACTTAAGCCCATTATTGCATACCCATGGTTCACCTACCTGTCACCCCTCTACAGCACTCATGAGAAATACTTACTGTGAGCGCAGCTGGGGTATGAGCACACCCCTACACATTGCCCAGTCTCCCCATCTCGGGATGCATGCCATATGTTTTGTCAACCCATGTGTTATTACACTTGCACAACCTACTGTTCCATGTACAGCTACGTCCTGCTTGCATCAATCACTACAGGTTGCCTGTACAGTGAATTTTTGGTGTCCCGCAAGGGACCCTGTTATCCATGTTTAAAGTGTAGACCTTGCAGATCTCTCCCACTGGTACTTTCCTGCTGGTGGTTTGGAATGCAGTGGTGTATTTACCTTTATTGCATGTCTGTATGTCTGACCGGCCTAGCTGGGCGGTGTAGGAGGTAAAACATTTATTTATTGGACCTCCCAGTAACATATGCCCGGTCTGAACATATGTTACCCCTAATTGCTGTAAAGTAACCTAGTTATGTACAAGTGTATATCTACAATGACATATATATTTGTTTTGTGTGTATGTGTATATATCAATACCTGTTGTATGTGTATATATATCTATATATATATGTATATATCTTTGTGTGTGTGTGTGTATATATATATATATATATATATATATATATATATATATATATATATATATATATATATATATATATATATATATATATATATATATATATATATATATATATGTGTGTGTGTGTGTATATAAATATATATATATATATCTATATGTATATATATATTTTTATCTATATATACATCTGTGTGTCTGTTAACCAATACATTTCCCGGACATAGACACTTACACATGCGTATTGGGTTTTATCTCTGCTTCAACAGCATACTATTGCCTTAGTCATTATGACACCGACACTTCACTCCGGTAAACTTGTGATCAGTATACTGCACATTATACAGCTGACAGATGTTGCATGTTTTTCATGTCTGGGGTACCGCTGATAAGTGTGATGTGATACAGTGTCATTCGATCTATTACTCGTATGCACAGCCTATTATTCCTGTTACTGTGTTTGTTTCTGTGCACATTCATATTATTAATGTTAATAGAATGAGTGCTTGTATTACAGAGATTGTATGTCAACATATTGATGTCTGCATGTAGTTGTGTCTTTCTGCTTTTCCCGGTTTGGGGTTGTCACAGCAGAACTCCGTTCCGCTCATGGTTGGCAGATAGGTTTTACGTTCCGGGCTGCCAGCCCTGACGCACAACCTCCGACGACGGTACGCCCATTTACGCATGTCTCCACGCAGACGACGCTCTATCTGGGAATCGCACCTACGTACTAGCTGACCTCCACGGGCCTCTTCATTGCAACCAGCGCAACATACCCTAGCACTCCTATGTCCATAATCGCATATCCATAGTTTCTCCAGCACACCCGTGTTGAGTTTCCATGCATAACAGCCATTATCCACCTGATATCGCAGCCATGACAAACCTTTACACATTGCCCTCTCCAGAGCGTTGGGGCCCTACACACATTTTGTACTGCCTCATGTATTCACAGGGTATCCCTCCATTCATATTTGCACATACGTGCCTTTCCTGGTGTTATGGATTACGAATGATTTGCAGGTTACAAGTGTAGGTGGTCACAACATGAACTACATTCTGTCTGTGTATAATGTTAATGTAGCACGTCAATGATGTTATGGCCACTGGTATAACCCTGCCTCTGGTGTGCATAGCGGTGCTCTACTCACTCTTGTGCAGCTTTATCTGACATACGCTGCGAGCACTTTATAATACCTTACTTGATCTAGATTCCCTTCACAACCCTTATGTTTGCTTTCGTCTTTCGGCGTTCATTCTTATATATATATATATATATATATATATATATATATATATATATATATATATATATATATAGATAATTGCATATTTCTTTTATGTCTGTGGATATTTATCTATACACACATCTATCTATCTATATATATATATATATATATATATATATATATATATATATATATATATATACACACATATAAAAGTTACAGCTGTACAAGACAACATACATTTGCTATGCTACAAGCTGCTTACACCCACACAGGCGCACTTGCATCTACTTATTGTGAGTTACATATGTTTACTGCCACTTCTTTGTGATTACATGTGCCTTATTCCTTATGACAGTACCACTTTGATTGATGGAATCCGGTTTACGGCCCCATGCGAGACACGCGTTCACCTTTACATGTTTAAATGTTGGCTTTACAGCACAGAGGCATTCATTACACAATAAATTAATATGTGCTATAGTCGTACTTGAATCGGGAATGCCTTTACGTTAGGCGGATGCTCTAACCACTACACTATTGTTGTTCTGCCTCATTTATATGTATACCCATGGTTCATAGCTACTATAACATATGCCTCACCGCTTCACTTACACAGCAGGCATCCATTCTCCTGCTGGGAAAACCGCAGTACTACACTTCCGACATTCCCTATTTCCTACTGCTCTGGACCCGTGCTGCATGTCTACTCACTCCAAGGATATTCCAAACTCCTACGCTTATAGTCCTGGCACATACGTGTGTTTGATTGTCAGGGTGTTCATGTGCTGGTCCGGGTTTAGACTTGTCCGACTGGTGACTAGAACTTCCCTGTACCTGTTCAAATGTCAGACGTAACTCATGGACAGAGTTAGTCCCGATTTTAACATTCTACCTGTGTTTACAGACCCAGGTGTTTGGGCACCTCTGACCACATTATTAGGTTGGCACTACATAATATAGGGTGGGGAGTGATTCCACTACATAATACGAGTGGGGGGGTTTCCACTGGTCTTTCCCTTCACATTTGACTATTTCATTCATTCATATATACGATGAATATTATTCTAGACATCAGTTATAAATTCACTACAGGTATGCAATAGTCCTGTCAACAAATGTGACGGTTGGTGTACATATGTGTACGGACCTCTGTGATACTCGGGGACTAATTTCTACAGTGACAGGGACAAGGCTATGACAAATCAGGGACAATCACGGACACTTCTACAATATTAGTACTATTAACTTGGAACATGTTGACAGATTCGTATTACTACTTATTTTAAGCAGTTAAATGCTTCTATTACTCTTAATTGTTGTCATTAGTCATTCTCATTCAACACCTTTCCTCCAAAGGTCACTGGCTTTGTGAGTGATTAAGAGGCAGGCCAGTTATTGTGCGAATGATCTATCCATTGGTAGGGTTGCCACATTGTCATATGTACAGGATGGGATATATTTTGGGGACACCAGATTGTTTAGGCCAACACATACCCACGGTCAATGCGGGTTTAGAACATTAATTATTTTCCTAGCTGAGAGCCTATACCTTTAGCACTTTAGTTGTTAAGTCTGTTCCTTGTTCGAATTACGTATTTTCTATCCTGACATGACTGCTTTAGGCAAATGTTACATGCAGTATGGTACATAGTTATTTCCTACAATCACAGGACATTTGGCATTGTATCATTGTTGGTCAGGACACACCTACTCAAACAGTGACTGTCCCTCACACAGTGGATCAGGGGGTACCCTGTTTACATCAGTGCTGTCATCACCCTATTTCCAAATGCCACTATGTGAATGTGTACAATATATTCTCTCGATTATTCATGTGGGGACACGTGCTTCACGGGCAGGTGTCTGATCCTGGGTAGTAGGTTCTGCATGACCGTCTAGGGCTGGACAGTCTCGTGCACCACTACTGCACATTCAACTTGTGTCCAGATGTCTACAAGACTGGACATCGTGTCTTGATACACATTCTGATGTTTACACAAGTTACTTATCCCATGAGGGATATACAATAATTTAACAAGACCAATACCGACCATTCTTTTGGTTTTATGAAAATGTGTTGGGGGTTTTACATGCAAGGGATACATAGTTTGCAATCCTGACACTGCCTAGGGTGACACTGCCTACTACATATGAGTAGTGGTCACTATGTGTAGATGTGGCTGCGTCAAGCTAGTAGGCCAAGTATGGCTGGATTTGGTGGACGTTCAGGTATGGGGGCGGGTTGTGTGCTTGTGGAGGGGATGATGGGTATTCAATTATGCATCCAGGTGTGTTGCATTTGAATGGGCCGGTTCCATCAGGACCATTCTGTGGGTATGTGACATACCCTATGTGCCGGTAACATTTCTGTACATTTGTATCGCACGTTTTAATATTCATATTTTTGTGTGATTGTGTTCTACAGTATGGCCTGTCAGGTTGTATTGCAGATGTGTATACTTGTTCTTTGTGTTTCTTTCTGATTCACCCGCTTCTCCCTCGTACACCTCCAGTTCACCTATTCTGCATACAACACAGTCTCACCTTTGAGGATTATACCATTACCCACCCCCCCACACACACATATTCCTGACACTCCATCCATCACTGCTTTGGTTGATGGCCCATGACACGGTCAAGGTAACACATTGCATACACTACATATGTCAGGTACCTGTATGGTTGTGTGGACTACCCTGGCATGTTTCACCTTCCACATGCTGTACATCACGCACATAGGTACACGCCCATACTTAACTTTCATGACATGGTTGGTACACCTGGGTAATACCCGTTCAACTGTGACACATCCTGACAAGTACGGCTTGGACCGCATATGTGCGGATTTTGGCTGACTGCTATGATCATTGGTAGGGTGCCACCTTTTCATATGTCCAGGATAGGATATATTCCGGACACATATCCGATTGTACTGGACAACACATACCCATGGTCAACACTATGGATAATACTTTTCCTTTCTGCCTACATGTTAGCTTATTGTTGTAGCAGTTTATATGCTCCTCCTGTTTCGTTTTCTTACTTATTCTATTTCTTGTCACATGTGGTATGTTACATACGGACATACCTATTGTATGTGACTATTACATGCGTTTTGGGATATAATTCTGTCATACGGTCGCTAGATATTTACATTTATCATGGTTTTGTTATGGACACATCTGCCCAGCTGTGTAATCTCCCTCACAATGTGGGACAGCTGGTGACCCTGACCATTGGCCTGGACGTAGCTATTGGCGGCATGCTAACATGATGCGTTTCACTTCCACTTGGTATATCTATCTACACTGCATTGGAATACAGGCACACGGTTTTCAATGTCATTTGTTCGAGGGATGGGGACTCGTTATTCCCTACCATGCATTTGTGTTTGCTTCTTAATTTTCTGTTCGCAGGGACTGTCTTGCATGCTTTGCATACGTTTCAGTATCCACGGACACTGACAGATGTGATTACTATTGCAGGCAAATTGTTATATGCAAGCATTTTAGGTTGCATGTCAACAGCTGACATTTCCACGCCTCCGTGCGGCACTTCAACACGCCCTATGCACTCGCGCTTGTTTCCTATGCACGTGGCTGTGGTGACAGCGTGCCTTCATTAATATGCATTTGGTGCTACTGTGCCATCTAAATGCCGCACGGTCGGCGCAAGCCTAACGCCGGCCTTGCGCCAAGCTTCATGAATCCCAGGGTGAGTCTTTTTTGCTTTCTTTTTTATAGTAAGTGTAACACTAGCATTTTTTAAGGTAGTTTATTGTTAATGGATTTTGGACGTCAGTTAACTGGATTTAGATGAAAGAGTGCCTACCGTGACAGCCAGGTACATTGCATTTCATTAGCTTAGTTACAACTTATAAGATGAACCTCTTTCTGGGAGCTTCTGAGTTTGTAATTTATTGTTTTTTGACTCTGTAGAAATGTCAAATGTGTATGCAGAATTTAAAGCACATTACCTTGGTGGTGTTCTAGTGTGGGATTTGAAAAGACCATACAAAATGCCAAGCTGTGTAGAACTCCTATTGCTTGTGTCTTGTGAAATGTGTGGGATCATGAGATTCTGAAATTAAATGCAGATTTATAACAAGTGTTGTGTACCACCTACTGGTCCTTGGTTGGCAGCAGGACTATAGTACACTGAAGATGGAAAGTAACATGGATGTATAGCTTCATGAGATGCTAATCTGTGAGGCATTTGCAAGGCAGGTTTAGCACACTGGGCACACATATATGTCCAAGCAGCTTCTTGCTGATTGACAATGACTTGTGATTGTGAAGCACTTTCTTGTCAAATATGGTGCAAACACACTTGACTTAACATATTTCAGAATATTCTTTTGTTCAATGATAGCTTTGCCCAGCCATACTCAATTTACTCGACCAAGTACATTATCACACTGCATCCGTACAAGTCATTATGGCTAATAGCAGCCATAGGATGTATATGTGTAAACACAGTTGTGGTTGCAATGAAGAGGTGCACTTAACATGCATGCAGATGGCCTTTTGCATCTGAAAGCAACCTACTTGAATCTTTTCAAGTGTTAAGTACAGTACAGGCATGTGTGAAACATGATGGCAGCATTAGGAGACACTTGTAGATGTTGAGCACTGCTGCAGTAGCCTTAGCTATATGGGTTATATCCTGCCAGCCTGCTTCCAAAGTTTCAGGGCACTTTCTGCACACCCAAACTGCCAGGCAGCTCGAGCTGAGCTGACTAAACTACAAGTTTAGGCACAAAGCCCTCCAGAGGTTTACTGCTGCCAAAGACTATGCTTCTCTAAGTCTTTCAAGGATTGATGGTCGGCTTGTGCCATTCCTTTGCTGGGCAGATAAATTTCCTTTGGGAAAAACCTTCCATTTTCTTACATCTTACATATGTTGTTGTTTTATCACTTTTCTCTTCAAGAAAGTTATTTTAAAGCTAGAAGTGTTGTGTTTTAATGGACTGTCTAATATTAGACTGTAACATACTTTTAAATGGAGCACTTTTTTCCTGTCAGCTTAAAAGTGGAGTAAAGAAACTGAAAACATTTTCTTCTGTGGAGAAATTGTATTTATTTTAATTTTGTGAGTGGTCATAGTGTTTTAAAATGCTTTATACTGTGTTTTTCTGTCAAAACAGTAACTTTTGTAGACTGGTAGTGTTTACTCACATTTGCCGCTTATCTTCTCTGGGAAAGAGGCACCATTTTTGTCTCGACCATGGAACAGGCTACCAGTCCAATGGTTAGTCCTTCTTCCAGCCACAAAAAGAAAAAAAAAAATAAACACACAGTCTTTGCCATCACAGTAGGAAAGCAATTTGCCTCAGCTGCTCAGTGACTCTGCTGTGGCCATTTGTTGTACCTCAGACCACTCATCTTTTACTCTGGATGCCTGTGATGTAGCACCTACAGCCACTATGGACCACGGGGTTAGCCATGTCATCTGTGGCTGTTGGAGTCTTCTCTGTGGGAAGGGAGAGCCACTCTTGTCAGTCCTGAGAGAGGGAACAGGGAAGGTTTCCCTGTTGTGTCAGAATACTGTGCCCATCCCTGGGGAAGCTGCTGCTGTCATTAGTAACAAGGTTGGCCGGGTGGCCCCATTTTTCTTGTCAAAAAGAAATGGAGAAACAAACTCCTCCTCTGGGTCTGGCTCAGGCTTTAATTCAGGATATTAAGCCTTCACATAAACTAGTTTCTGGTAAAAGAAGGAGGGATACCTCTTTTCTTGAAGAGATTCAAGATTCTGAATCTGAACAAGAAGATGCAGGGATAGAAACAAGCTTTTTCCCCACAGATTTCTGATTCAGACTCAGTTTCTGATTCTCCCTGTGGAGGTTTCTTTTTCTCTGAGACCATTGCTAGAATGTGTCAATGTTTTTAGCGTGAGAACACTGAGGTTTCTCAGTCCCTCAGAAAATACTGAGTTGTTACAGATGATTTTGAAAATAAGATTTTAAACTAAAAAAGTAATGTCTTTTAGCTTTTCCTGGTTAGGGGTCGCCACAGCAGAACTCCGGTCCACTAATGATTGGCAGTGGATTTTTACGGTGCTGAGTTGCCAGCCCAACACACCCAACCTTCAAAGAAGGCACACCCATTCACATACTCACCTACCTGCATGTCTTTAAACATCACTCGACCGTGGGGAAGACATGCATACTCCACACAGAAGGCGCTCCAGCTGAGAATCAAACAGGAGAACCTCTTGCTGTGAGGTGACGACGCTAACTGCTGCACCACCGTGGCCCATTTTAAACTCACCTTTGGATAAAGATTTAGTGTTTGGCCTCTTTGCTGGAGAGGTGATCAAAAAGTTTGATGAAATTGGAAGCTGATCCAGAGAATCCTTCCTTTTCCAAATTTCCTAAGGATTTTCTATTTCCTCATCCAGTTTTGGCAAACAGCAGAGTAAACAGTCTGAACAAAATACAGCTAAACAGATATTTTAGAGGAAATAGCGAGGGAGTTCAAAAAAGAAGTCTCGAACTTCCCAAAACCATGGGCAGTCCTACAAGTCTGAGTGACTGTTCAAGAGACCTTGTGACCCTCTCCCACCCTAGCCCCTTTTTATTCCAGAACGTCTGAATCACCATTTTTCTCTTGGGCAACAGATAGTTTCAGACAAATGCGTTCTGAAAATCATACATCAAGGTTACAAATAGCCGTGGGAAAAAGTCCTCCTTTCCAGGGGTCATTCCTTATCCTCAAAAAAAAAACACTCTAGGAGCCAAGAGCTAAATGCTGTGAAGTTCTTTAATAATGCTTCTAGTACCTTGGCTGAAAAGCCTTCAAGGAATGAAGTCATTCCGTATCCTTCAGATTAGACTCTTTTGTTTCCTCCAGTTCTTCATCACATGCTGCCCCAAGGAGGACAGAACTAGTTCCTCCTTCCCAGGTGAGGAAGGATTTTTATTCAAGAATGTTCCTAGTGTGTGTTAAGACGAGTGTGTGTAAGAAGTAGCAGGTAATACGTAGGTGTGTGTGTGTGTGTGTGTATGTGTGTGTGTGTGTGTGTGTGTGTGTGTGTGTGTGTGTGTGTGTGTGTGTGTGTGTGTGTGTATGTGTGTAAGAAGTAGGTAATAAGTAGGTGTGTGTGTAAGTATATATCCTGTTTAAATAGCTGTTATTTCTCAGTATGTACCTGTGTTGGCTGATAATTATAAAGAGAGTGAATGATCGTATGTGTGCTCTTACACTGACGTTGTTGGTGTGGAGAGGTCAAGAGAGGTCACATGACCATGTGCTTTATAATAAAGGAGGAAGCGAGGGTTGTTCCCCTCTTCCGTTTTTAACCAGATTGATTGCCTTCACGTGTATTTATTATCTTCTGTAAATGTATGTCTGACCCGACTTTCTTACCCTTAAAATGATACCGCCAACAACCTGTCTATAATGCACAGCACAGTATTTGTTTTATACTACGTTCTGCTTCACTTCTTTTAATTTCAATCACTTTAGTTCTGGACTGGTATATATTGTTTTCAGATGCTAAATCAAAGTGCCATGCTTTCTAAACTGAATTTAATATGCTTTGTAAGTGAAAATAATCCATGGTTTGTACGTTTGTTTATCACTCTTATTCAGTGCAGGCTCAGTAAAGAAGTATGAAAGTGTAGTGGCTTTTTTGCTGTAGTGAGCCTTTCTTGCTCCCATGTACCCTGAAGACTATATATCTCTCGATAGAAATTGCATTGTAATGAGTGCAGTTAGAGGCAAAATGGCCATGTGATTGTGATGTTGTGACACTTTATACCATAGTTTTGGAAAAGCTAATTCACTTACTAGGCATAGTAGAATAGAATGCATGTTTTAAGTGGGATGTTATAGTTATTAGTATTACTTCTGCTTTTGTGCAATGCCAAATGTCAAGCAGTATTTTACTGTTTTCTTTCTTTCTTTTTATTTTAATTTGATAACTTGTGTTGAATGAAATCATTCAGATTTGATACAGTTATGCCTGGGACATGCTTTGATTAGTTTCATTAGGGCTGTACTGTACAATTCCATTTCTGCAGTTGTTCTTTGTTACGACACTGACATGACCTAGATAGTAGTGCATAAATGTTTGAAGGCGTAGTGTACAGGGAGACTTCTCTCCCGCTTTGCATTAATGTGTTGTGGAATAAATTGTTTTTACTATTTGTCTGTGGTAGTCTAACAGAGCATGCAAACTCATTTCTAGTTGTATTGCTTCATTTTTTTATTGTTTTCCTTTGCAATTTTTGTCCTATTGGAATTTACCAGTCATCACATTCAAACTACATTTAGTGAGCCATAGGGATTAGGCACATAAAATAAATGGAAGCAAATCAGCCAAGGGAAAAAGAGCTCATGATATAAATATGTTATGTATAAAACAATATAATGAACCAAAAGGAAAATTAAAGTTCTTTCATAGTGGAGCCACACCGATTATACACATAGGACCATAACAACCAGGAAAAAGAGATGTGTAAGTTTTTTTCTATACTTTATATAAAGGGCACTCAGATTATTAAGAGAGAAGATTTTATTTATTTATTTGTTTTCATGAAAGAGGATTTGCAAAAAAAAAAAAAAGAAGTATTTGGGGAGGTCGGGACTGGGCGGGGCAGGGGTGGGACTGAGCAATCCAATAGGCTGTATAACAAACAGAAGAAAATCATGGTAAAAATTAGGAGGTGTAGCACCCAACAGGATAAAAACACTCTCATCAAACAAAACTAACAGCTCAGAGGACAAATAAAGTCTACCAAAGCCAAATTTAAGGTAAATTTAGACTCCCAGGCCAAGGACAGCCACAAGGCATTCTCTAGCTATGTCTGCAGCCTCAAAGGCAATACACAATTGTGTGCAGAGCTGATTGTTAGTGGAGCTACTTATTCTGAATCAGAAGATATAGCAAACCTACTGGCAGACAAATTCAGTTCTAACTTTACCCCTCTCTCCTCCTCATCCTCCTGTCAGGAAATACCATCAAATATAACTCCTCTTTACTATCACTAGGGAAAAGGTCCTCAATGCTTTCTCTAAAGCCAAGACCACTGCATTGATGGGCCCAGAGAATATCCCAGGATGCCTTCTAAATAGCATGATACATGACCTATGTCGGTCTCTGGAATCGCTGTTTAACTGTAGCCTCCAATCAGGCTTTGTGCCTCATGAATGGAGAACAGCAATGGTCATCCTGCTGTGCAAAGGCAGGCCATATGCAGGCCCAGGAAACTACAGACCCGTTAGACTCACTGTTCTCATATGCAAAGCCATGGAAAGAATTTTCATGGAAATGCTCAATAATGACATAGAAAACCTCCAAAAACTGGACCCAACCCAAGCTGGTTTTGTCAAGGGCAGGTCATGCCTACTCACCCTGATGGACTTCTTTGAGAAGGTCACCAAAGCAATGGATGAGGATAAAATGGTTCACACTGCATAACTTAAACTGGCCAAGGCATTTGACACAATACCCCACTTGTGCATTGTTGATAAACTCAAGAGGTTAGATATAAACCCATATGTCACTCGGTCGATAGCCAGCTGGCTCATAGAGAGGACCCAGGAAGTTAGAATTGGGGAATCAACCTCTACAAAGAGGCCAGCCACAAGTGGAGTCCCTCTAGTATCAGTCCTGGGACTGCTCCTTTTTGGCATTTACTTCTCTGATGTCAAGGGCATCTAGCTGACTAAATTTGCAGATGTTTGCAAATTAAGAGCAATCACACAATCCCCCACCAGCGCTAATGTTCTCCAGGAAGGACTGACACAGACAAATAACTTGTGTCAGAGCCATGGACTAAAACTAAATGTCAAGAAATACATAATAGTATCATTCAGGAAGTCATCTACTCCTTGTAACTATCATATTGATAATGCACCCTTAAGAGTTAACCTGGTAGTTAGGGACACATATAGAGAGTGAAATAGCCTTTGACCATCACTTGTCTACAGTAGTGAGGAAATAATTTTATGCTGTGCAAGTTATAAACAAAGGTATGGCATCTGGGTCCAAGGAAATCATTGTTTCACTGTATACGACATTCATTACTCCTATCATTGATTACAATTCCCCCTTTGGTATGTACCTAACAAGGCACATCCAACAACTGGAGCATCTACAGAGGTTCCTCACTAAAAGAATACACAATGCTATGCAGACTGCCTCAAAGCCCTATCCCTATATTCTGTCTCATACAGGCTGTTGAGGGGAGATCTGTGCCTGACATAAAAGGCATTGTTAGACCCCCCCCCCCCCACACTGATGGACCTCCCATATATCCACAGAGCAAACAGCACCAGAATTATGCATTCTAAAAACTTAAACCTTATCTATGATATAAAGAAATCATGCTGGAGAGGCAGAGATGAATCTCAGAGAATGTCTTTTATTTGGAACAGGCTCCCCATCCATGTGAAACAGAGCTCCTCCCTAACCCAAGTCAAGTGTAACTTTGACAACTCGATGGGGAACGGGAAATTCATCCCTGGTTTGGCACCTATGTCTGTAATGGACACAGGCAGCCTGTTAATGGTTCATCTCCCAGGCCTCTGCTTGTAAAATGGTTAATCTCCCAAGCCCCTGCTTACACTTGGCAATTGGTGACTCACTTATAAGAAGAGTTAAAAATTTGCTGCCATGATTAGCAGGGAAACAATTACATCTACTTGTCTACATAATTGTAGGGTGGAAAACATATTATTTGCAGAAAATATTCTCTGGTAGAAAGATTTATGACATAATGATTGGTACTGGTGGAGTAAATGATACAGGTAAAGCAAACATATTCTGTTTAACTCTATAATAAATGAGATTATGAAACTCAGTGCAGCTATGGGTTTTGCACTTAATATGTCTGAGATTATTCCAGCACCTATGTTTAACAAATGCCTGGTAAATGTTGTAAGGGAGTTTACAAATCTAGTTTGAAAAGAAAAGTATGATAAAGGAAACAAAGCACTGCTTATCTGGGAAGAAATAATTGGTAAAAATACACAGGTTCCATTTTGGAAAATTAACTAAGATATTAAGAATTTTTTAGACCTGAGTTATAAGAGAGAAACTCAAACGGTAAACTTCCTTGACTTACTTTATGTACAGTCCTAGACATTTAAAAATTAAACTTGCAGCACTTGAAGCCAGGATCTGTACATGGTGTTATGACATTATTTTAGTAATGGAAGCATGGACATGGTTTTCTGAAGAAAATAAACCTCTGGTGATACTGAAGCTTTGAACTATACAGGTTATCACAACTATAAAAGGAGTAAAAAATGGTGTGGAGTGTCACTGTATGTAAATAATATATTTAATTCAGTTCTAACACATACAAATTCTAAATATGAAACAATAGCAGTTAATATTCAATATAAACACTGGGGACAGAAGGTTTGTCTTTTTATAGTCCACCAAATCATCTAGTGCTAAGCCTAACAGACTTCAAAAATCAACGTTATTCTTTCTTTCAAAGTGATTATGACATCATCACTCTGAATGGTCCTAAAATAAACTGGGAAAAGACCTATGGAAACTCTGGTCATGCTGATGACTTAGTCTATATTAGTAAAGGGCAAGGTTACTACCAACTGGTTAGAAAGCTCACTAGAAAGAATAAAATCCTTGATGTTGTCTGGGTTAAAGACAGAAGTCCTATACTTAACATTTTTACTAAAGCTGAATTGTGAGGGTGTGGTCACCGTGTAGCATGCAACATAAAAAGGAATATATGTGAGGGAAAAAATGAGAAAAGCCTTCTATAGGGCTAAGCGTTTGCCATGAGATAGGTAACCAAGTACCTAATTCATTATCATGAAGACTCATGTTTAGTGAATTCTTTGGGGAGGAATATAGCTGCAACAGCCAGCAGAATGTTGGTTTCATTATCCTAAGTGCCTCAATAAAAAATGAGATCTTTCTGATGTAAAGAGGTGGAAAAAAGGGAATCTTCATCCCGTCCCTATCAAACTGAGACTGAGGAAGCTTGTCTCCTTGGGAAAATAAGACACAGGATGGCAGTGGAGTAGAGATAAATTCCTCTTCCTTTTATGTTTGTTAAGAATTCTGTTTTTTTTTCCAAATGAGAAAGCCAAAGACAGAAGAGAAACTGATTATGAATCAGCAATGAGGGCATATGCCATTGTGACCAGTGAGACAGATGACATTGGGATTACTGTATGCCCCAGATTACTGATCTGTTCCTGTGCACACATTTGGTCATCTTCCCCAATAACAAATGTTTAGCTGATGAGTTATAAATATGGGGAGTTTAATCAGTTATTTGTCCATTTGCCCATAGCAAGCCCATAGTGAAAATTCACAGTAAGGCTGATTACATTCAGCATGGGTTGCCATATAAGAGGTGGCTGTCAGAGAAAAAAATATCTGGTGTAGAAAGTGTACCCAACTTTAGAACCAGAAAAACAGGCGTCTTGGCCTATAACCACTGCTGATGAGGCTGAATCATCTCTAAGGTGGTAAAGTGGATGGCTAAACATCTCTGAGATTCTTTGTAAGAGACAGATGAGATGTCAACTCCCTGAGTCAGATAATCATGCCCAAAGGGGCATCTTTGTGGTGGAAAGAAGTCATATACAGGACTGAAATTCTTGTTTCATTGACTTAGGCCTGACATCATGATCTAATATCAAAGGACAAATTATCATATATATTGGTCCTTTGATGGGTGGCCATTCCTATGGTTGTAACTCAAGTCTCTATTCACTGCAAGGCTTATAAACAGGAAGACCATGAGTTTTGAGTAGTGTTGTTTGTGGCAAATGTCATGTATAAAAATACTGACATTTCTAACATATAATTTCATTTGTTCTATTATGTGTTTTACTGCATCCACCCACTCATAGACAAGTAACAACTGGTTGTTATTCCTTTTCTTGCAGGGAGAATACATTGTTTTTATAGCTGTAAGGGGTCAGGATATTTTTGCTATGGTTACTGCCATCTCCTCCTTTTGACCATTTGGCATGAAGCAACCCTACTACACCAAGCACACTGCAGGCATACACTTCCATACTTCCTCTTTTCTTATGGTGCATTTACATTCCTTGCTAGACTTGCTCCATTCAGAGTCACAATGCCTTGAAGTTGCAACACCTGGTCTACTGCAAAGTGATATTCTTGTGATAGGATGTGGCCAACTGCCTTTCCCAAGGATTAGTAAACTCTCTGATATCCTCCCTGTGGGAGGAATAAAGACACCTTGTTGAAGTTTCCAGTAGTTTATTCAGTTAAGCATGTAGACGGATGAGTGTTCTTGTTTTGATGCCTATCAGTAAAGGTATAGTAAGCTTGTATCAACTGCTCACCCTCTTACAATCACAGCTAATTACCCCTAGCATTCAGGCTCACAAGTTAAACCCAGTTTGGCAAGAGTGCAGTCAGACTGGAACTACTGTTCCACAGAACATGAAAAACAGTGAGACCCCTTACAATTAAGAACTTTTGTTAGAAGACCTGAGGTGAATTATGGAGTATCGCTGGTGACCCTACTTTGGTTATGAAAGGAACTCTTTACATCAATTTAGAGATTTTTCTTTTCTAGCATCAACCATTTGGTCTTTCTGAGAAATGACAGTAAGCAGCATGAAAGAGCTGGGCATTAATTAATTCATACCAGTAGTGCCTTATTTGCATACTCCCATTTAACATTCAGAGATCCTTATGACAGTTTTGGGGCTTGTTGCCTTAAATAAGTGACTTAGCAATTAATAATAGACAGCATATAAAAGGGCAAGGTAAAACAAACAAAATGACACTAAGATTGTTCATCTAGAATGCAGAGCAATAAAGACATTAAAAACAGTTTATTACTTTCTATTCATATTTTCATATCTAAACTCATATTTTCAGAACTGACAGAGCTATGTGTTGTTGAGAGCATAATGTGAAATGTTATGGTGGAGAACAGAAAAAAAGTATTTTTGCTGTTAATTTCTAATTGCTAGTATTTATGAAGCTATGCAATATTTTCATATGTATCTTAATATTTCCAAAACAAAGGGGCTTACAAATCTTACATGATGTGAGGTGAAACCTTGGATGATGCTGAAAAAAAATAGCCTGATACTTGTACCATAAGTTGTACAACCTGAGAGATATCCAGTGCCATTTACATTGCTAATATTTCAAGTAGGCATAATTTTTTCATATTTCTATTATTATCTTAATAAGCTCATAGTATCTTTACATTTTTGACTTATGCATTTTACTTTATTGCTGAGAAAATGCTTAGGAGTCTAAACATGCAAGTAGACTGTTGAAGGTATGACATTTTGTACCTATTTGGGGTGAATTAATTAAAACAGTGGGTATGAGAAAGTCATTTGCCTAAAAATAATGGAAAACACCAATGCAACCAAGTCTCAAAGACAGTATACTGTGTCTTTTCCCAGACACTACCTCTATTCTTAGTGCCAAAGTGTGTATTGACTGCACTTAAAGTTCAGCTGCAAGTGAAGTCACCATAAGAACAGATGATTGACAACATTAATTTGTTTTTTTGGTAATTCTTCACAAATCTGAATTGACCATACTAAGTACAATTAGCCAGTTCAGGTTTGTCTAGCAGTGAATCACCCCTCCCTGTAAGCCCCCTGATCACTTCCCAAGATTCTTGTCACTGTTTGAAAGAAGTGAGACTTCCCCATCAGGCTGTATGGAGGGAAAACAATATGTTTATTTAGACAATGGAGTTTAACTGTTATATTATAATAATTTATCAGCATAAAAATAGCCCTTAGACCTCCACAATGGTCTAATGAAACAGCATGTACATCATGTCTGTCTCACTTATAACCCCTATAGTTGATGTCAAACAGAAGGGTAAGGGTCGGATATTTCAAGTAATAAAGACATATACACGTATATAATAAATCCAACACTCTCATGTGCACTTTACTGTCGACCTGTACTGTGACACAAGTCAAGATGCCTATTCTTATTTCCACAGCCAGTTCCATTCTTAACCCTTTATAAGCATGCCAGACACATTAGGCAGGTCATCTGAACACATGCACAACAAACATAGTGCTATTCAGTTCAGTAATACAGGAGAATGCTTATTCATTCATCATTCATTTTCTAAACTACTTTGCTTGGTGAGGGCCATGGTGGCAGGAAGCCAAGCAGAGCAGATCAAACTTCCCTAGCTCAAGCAACAGTTCCAAGTTCATAATGTGGGATTCTCAGACATTCTCAGGCAATATTAAAGATATAATCATTTCAATGTATCCTCGATATTCCCCTGGGTTTCCTTCCAGTAGGCTGTTTCTCCTGTGGGAGATGCCCATGGGACATTCAGTCAAAGTGGATACCTTGGTGATGTTCATAGCCTCTCCCACACTGCTGCCTTCTCTCAACATGAAAGAGAGGTAGCTGTACTCTGAAATCTTCTGAGCTCTGAGCTCATCACTATGTTATGGACTGTGAGCCCAGATATCCTGTGAAGGACCTCATTTCTGCTTATTGTATCAAAGAGTTTATCCTTTTGACTTCTCCCCAAAACTCATGGCCATACATAATGTTGGGGACACTGTGACTTGTGTACTGAGAACTTTGTCCTTTGTCTTGTGACTGAGTTTTTGTTTGACAACCATAGTCTGGTATAGTACATGCAGTTCTGCAGCTGAAGCACCCAACTGGTGGTCAGTCCTTCAGTTCACTCTACCTTTACTCATGAACAAGACCCATGAACATAACTTCTTCCAAATTAGGTATTTCTTCTCCCTTCAACAACTTAAAGCAATATATCCTTTTCCAGGAGAAAATCATGAGCTCTCATTTGGAGATGATGATTTTCATCCCAGTTACATCACAGTCAACACCAGAGTTCATCACAAAAACAGCAAAACACAAGAAAGTCTTATGAATATAATTGAAAAGGGGGAGGGTTTTAAAGAGGATACCATCCTCAAATGACAGGAATGGTTTCACTCGGTTACTGTTCTGGTGACTTCTGCACATGGTGTACCATATTATTTTCACCATTTCTGTCTTTCTGATAATTCATTTTTGGTCTCTCTTTTCTATTCCTTTTGTGTAACTGTACATATAATTGGTTTGTAAGATTTTCTATCTATATATTGTTTGTCAGATTGTCTATGCTTACTCATAAATGTAAAACCATTGTTGTTTGTATAGTGCACATTGTTTTGTTACAGGCTGATGTTTCACAGACAGAGCCCATAATTGGTCATTGACTGACCAGTGTTTTATCCCAGTAAACACATTTAAGTATACAGATTCTTTGTTTTCTAGGACCCCTGTCCATAGCCGGCCTTAGGCATAGACCAATTAGGCGGCTGCCTAGGGAGCCACTCTAGCAGGGTCACTTTTCCAGTAAACTTGATGGTATAAATAGACCAGGATGGGGGCAGCAGGTGGTATTGCGGGGCACTGTGAAGCCCTTTTGCCTAGGACACCACTTGGCCTAAGGCTGACCTTGCCCCTGTCCTTTCCCACTGGCTGAAGACTGACTCCTTCCATAACTTCTGTTTCTAAAGAACTGACACCTGAAGAAACAGCACAACTTAACTCTTCATTAAAAAAATATAACTTTCTTAGTTGTCCCAAAGGAGTAGAAAAGACTGCTGTCACATGAAAGACATTTAACAATGTTTCCTCCATTTTATCTTACTTTTCAATTAGAGTTTTAACAGCAACACCAAAAAGAATCTGAACATGGATAGGAAGATTGCTAAAGAGTATCACTGTACATTGGTGAGGTTAACCCTTTAGCAGTGCTTGTCTACCAAGTGTGACACCAGTAATTTCTGCCTTATATGACAGCAGATTATATAATAAATATAACTGTAAACATGAAAAGCAGTTGCAGCATCTGTATTTAGGCCTTTGATAATTTTCTGTTTATTTGACTCTAAAGACACATCTTCAACCACAGGAGCAGTTTGAAGAACAACGCCATTTTCAAAAGTAATTGCATATGATAAAAGTTCCATGCAGAGCATGAACAGTGAATTTTGTTTCCAGAAATATCAAAAGCTGTAGTTGCCTTATTTTAAAGCATAATAGATTTAAAACCAGGTGTTGTTATTAATCTTAGCCATAGCCAGGTCAGCATGGTCCAAATCAAGGGAAAAGGGATTTGAACCAGTGGCTAAAATCTTCTGATACAGTGTACCATGTATTTAATATGGAATCAAAATGCATGGGACTATTGGAGTCTCAGAAAAAACGTTATCTCATGTCTTATTTTATCTCATTTCTTCAAGATTAAATACATTATAAGATTTAACCCTCAGTCCCTTTCTGCATGCCCATTAACTGAAGATTTTATAACATCTGCTATAGGACATTGACATTTAAATGCATAGTTTGAAAAAGGGGTATTTTTCTTCAAGTCTTTCTGACTATTGGACAATACTTTGAAATTATTTTCCTTGCACACTTGAATTTTCAGAATTATTTTTTAACTGCCCATACTTTGCTCAAATATAGTTGTAGTGACTGTTCTCAGTAATTTATTTTTCCACTACAGGGCTTATGTCTGTCACCTCCATCCATTTAACTTTACATTTAAGTTTTAGTGATGTTTAATCAGGAAAGTTTTCTGTAGGGAAATCCTTTGACATATAGTAGTGCACAGTATGTCTTGGCTGAAAACCATTTGTTTTGTTATCTCCTGATACAGTCAGCAGCCATTAATTGTCTCATTTACTGGTTACAACATTGCTTGAATGTACGAACCTGGGCATGGTTACAGCAGCATTTTTCCTAGCACTTTATAAATGAAATGGAATTGCTATTTTATTAAAACAGTTGCACCTTGAATATCTAAATAATTATGCATGCCAATAGTCTAAAGACCTATGTACATTGATTTGAGAAGAAATATTATTAACTTCAATTTATTTTACCAAATGTTTCATTTGATCTTATGAGATGCAGATTTATAGCTAGGGACTTTAAATCATAAAACTAGTTTTGCAGTTATGGATAAATAACATGCTAATATGCACTATGGTTTCATAGTTTCATAGTTTCATAGTTTAGTACTAGGCTATCTGCCCTGGGGCATTTGTAAGCCTAGCCATAGTGATGTGGCTTTCGCCACCCCATGAAATGGTACAAAAATGTACAGAATAGATTTAGAATACTGTGCCTCTGTCTAGTAGTGACACATTGAAGGTCCCCTTATATAATAGAATTAGTTTACTGTGCCCCTGTCTAGTAGTGACACAGATGTGACCCCTGGGGTAAACTTACGATCTCCCATCCACTCATCAAGATTTCTCTTGAAGAGAGTTAGTGAGGGGCTCTGCCTAACATGAACTGGGATTCTGTTCCAGAGCATGGGAAGCTTCTGGGTTATGAATCTATCCCTCCAGCATGTCCTATTCATACTTGTGCCGAGGTTTAAGTCTTTAGCTCTCGTGTTTCTGATGGATTTGGATTTTTTGAGGTGGAGCATGTCCATCAGTTCCTGATTGGACATGGCCTTGTACGTCAGGCACAGATCACCTCTGAGCAGGTGGTATGCTACTGAATAGAGCTGGAGTTTCTTTAGTCTGGCATAATAAGACATATGTTGGAGACCCTTGATCCTCTTGGTGAGGTACTTTTGTGGTCTCTCCAGCTGTTGAAAATGCCGGGTGAGGTACATACCAAATGGGGCATTGTACTCAATCATGGGTCTGATGAGGGAGGAGTATAGGGGTACAATGACATCCTTGGATCTGGATGTGAATCCCTTCATGATAAGGTGTGCAAGGTAGAATGTCTTTCTAACCACTTTGGCAACGTGGGTGTCAAATGAGAGGTTGCTGTTGACTTGGGTCCCTAGGTCTCTGATTACTTTTTCCGTACTCAGTGGGTTGCTGTCTATGTGATAATTTGTGGGTACTTTGTTTTTCCCAAAGGGGATGACTATACATTTTTTGGCATTTAGTTTAAGGCCATGACTCCGGCACCAGTTGTCCGTTTCTGTGAGGCCTTTTTGTAGGATGTATGTGTCCACTGGTGTATCGACTATGGCACCTAGTTTGCAGTCATCTGCGAACTTTGTCAGCCACAACCCTCCCATGTTTGCTTTAACATCTGAGAAATAAATGCTGAACAAGATGGGTCCCAGGACAGATCCCTGTGGGACACCACTTGTGACTGGCTTTGAGTCTGACATTGCTCCAGTGATTTTAACTTTATGGGTTCTGTCCTTTAGCCAGTTTGCAACCCATCTAGTGACATAAGGGTTTACATTTAAGCTGTTGAGCTTATCTATGATGCCTGAGTGGGGTATTGTGTCGAAGGCCTTAGCCAAGTCCAGGTAGGCTGTATGGACTGCTTTGCCCTAATCAATGGCTCTAGTGACTGTTTTGAAAAAGTCGACCAGGTTCAAAAGGCAGGATCTGCCCTTTACAAAGCCGAACTGGGTGGGATCAAGTGTCTGTAGGTCCCCAATATCTCTGTTTATGAGTTCCATAATGATTCTTTCCATAGCTTTGCAGACCAGGCTGGTTAAGCTTATGGGGCGGTAGTTCCCAGGGTCTGTAGAGGTACCCCCTTTGTGGAGTGGGACCACTGTTGCTGTACGCCAGTGTTCAGGTACATATCCTGTAATAAGGCTAAGGTTAAATAGCATTTTTATGTGCGGGTTTAGCTCCTCTTGGAGTTCACGTAGCACGCAACCCGGGATACCATCAGGTCCCATTGATGCTGTGTTTTTAGCTTTGCTGAGGGCGGCTCTCACCTGGACATCTGAGATGACAAGGAGATTACATTCAGCTGGGATACGTATTTCTTCTTTTGGGGTGAGGGAGTGGAGAAATTTGCACTGAACCTGTCAGCCAGAATGTTGGCAATATCTGTGGGTTCAGTGTATTTTTTGTTGTTGTGAACTAACTCTGAGCATATCTGAGGGTTTCCACCCAGGTTTCTAACATAGCCGAAGAAGGCTTTGTGGTTATCTTTAGTGTCCTTAGCGATTTTTCTCTCAAAGTTGGCCTTGGATGTTTTTATGAGAGAACGTAGTTTTCTGCTAGTGTTGATCAGAGATGTCTTCCCTTTATGGGATTTTGCTCTATTGTGCAGTAGCTTCCTTCTTTTGTTATACAATTTGTTAATGGCTGAGGTCCACCAGACAGGACGCTTGCCTTTGGTGGAGAGGGTCTTGGATTTATTTGGGATTGCATGATCCATGCATTCTTGGAGATGTCCATAGAAAGCATTTGTGAAGGATTCAGCATTGTGGGATGTGGTATCCACTGGCTCAGTGGGCTTAAAGGATACCATCTCAGTCTTAAGAAGAGTGAAGTCTGCTTTTGAGAAGTTTTTCACTGTGATCTTTTGTGCTGGGGGTGGAGGTGGGATATGTATATCCAGGGTGATTAGTTTGTGGTCAGATCTCACTAGTGAGGGGTATACCTCCGGTGTGGAGCATTTTGTCCCCATGTTTGTAATGATCAGGTCTAGTATATTATCTCCCCTAGTGGGAGAGGTGACTAGTTGTTCCAGTGCATTTGAATTTATGAATTCCAGGAACCTTTGGGCTAGGGTATTAGGGCTAGAATAATGTACACAATCTATGTTAGGGTAGTTGAAGTCTCCCAGTATGATGGTATTTTGTGATACATTCATATCCTCCAATGTCTTCAGGAAGGCTGAGTGGGGTTCCTGAGATTGGGAGGGTGGTCTGTAACATGCTACCAGTTGTATAGCAGTTTTGCCTATGGTTAGTTGCACCTGTATGGTCTCCGATGCTTCATGTGTTGCTACTAACCTGGAGGTGTGGGTGTCCTTGATGAATATGGACACTCCCCCTCCCTTTGTGGTTCGGCCCGGGTTTTGGGGCTGAAAAGCATGATACGAGGTATAGCCTGGTAGTGCTGGGGTGCTCTCAGGAGCCTTGAACCAGGTTTCAGTTACTGCACAGACGTCGATGTTCTCCATATTGAGGAGTGCATCGAGTGCCTGCATCTTGAGATTTAAACTTCTGGCGTTGAGCAGCATTACCCTTAGTTTTTTTCCATTTTTGTTTTCTAAGGAGGTGGGTTTGTCTTTTGAGCCTTGCCTAAAAAAGGCACTATGGGGGTGGCAAGAGCCTTAGCCAATATCTGGAAGCCCAGTGGTGACAGGTGCAAGCCGTCCCTTGCGAAGCAGCATGGCTTGCCCAACATGGCATCCCAAGCAGACAGACATTGGATCCCCTTAGAATGACACCAGTACTTGAGCCAATTATTAAAGCTGATCATCTTGTCTTTGTATTGCGGCATCATTCTTTCTGAGGGCAAGATGCTGCTCAGGGTCAGGGTCATACCAGCCTGGGCTACATAATCAGAGAGCTCCTCTATGTCTCTTTTCATGTAGTCCAGGGAGGTATGTCTCAGGTCATTCACGCCAGCATGGACAATGACGGAGTCATATTTGTACTTGCTTTGGAGTGACCTGAGTGCGTGTGTTATGTGGCGGATCCTAGCTCACGATAGGCAGCTCACAGTCACCCTCTCCTTGTTCAGCCTGGTAAGCGGGACATCAGTGTGTCTGACTATAGAGTCACCTATTACTAGTGTATCAGGCATGGTGTTTGGCCTTAAGGGCTGTGATTGATTGACACACTGATTTATTGAAGTATGTGTTGCATGTGTTTTGTTTTGAGGTGGTGGATTTTTGGATGTCTGATTTGGGAGCCTCTGTTGTTTTGGTAAGTTTTTTATTAGAGCCTCCGAGTATGTCTTTGTGTTTTTATGTGTTTGGTTTGCAGTTGTGGTAGGTCTATGTGGGACTGGGTTTGTTGTGTGTGTGGTTACCATCTCCTCCTGTCTGGTCATGCCAGCCCTGAGTTGAGAGAGTTCAGCCTCCAGTTTGGCTATATAGTTGCATCTCTCACATGTTTAAGTGGCATGCTGTGACTATTCTGGAGTGTAACCCATAACTTTATCTGGTGTGCTGTGACTGGTGGTAGATGAAACCTGCAAGGACACCTTAAGAGTGTTCTGCTCCCACCTTATTGGATATGCTTCAGGTCCATGTTAGCCATTCTACCATTAGCTGGCCAGTTTAGATGACCATACTGTATTGATTCCATTTATCATCCTATTACTCCTATGTGAGCATCTTTCTCTCGGCTTATACCTGAACCACCTTGTTCATTTCCATGTTGTGCCATATATGTTTTACATATCCTTTTTGAGAAGCACTCTATGTCATTACTGCTGATTTTCCTGAATGAATGCATATTTATATCAAGATTCAGTATGTTTTTTTTCAAGCAAGGCTTGTATGTATGAGTAAATGTATGTGTCTGTGTTTGAGTACCTTCATCTCGCCTTTAGTATTATTCCCAGTAGTCTCTACTGCCTGTTTATATTGCAGTCCCTAACTTTAGGTGGTATGCTGTGACTACCCTGGAGTGCACCCCATAACTTTAGGTGGTGTGCTGTGACTACCCTGGAGTGCACCCCATAACTTTAGGTGGCATGCTGTGACTATTCTGGAGTGTAACCCATAACTTTATCTGGTGTGCTGTGACTACACTGGAGTGTGCCCTATAACTTTAGGTGGTATGCTGTGACTATCCTGGAGTGCACTCCATAACTTTAGCTGGTGTGCTATGACTACTCTGGAGTGCACCCCATAACTTTAGGTGTTGTGCTATGACTACCCTGGAGTGCACCCCAAATTTTAGGTGGTGTGCTGTGACTACCTTGGAGTGCACCCCATAATTTTAGGTGGTGTGCTATGACTACCCTGTAGAACCCTTGCTTGCTAGGTGCTGCTATTCTGCTACACATTTTGTATTTCTTCTCTGTGCATCAGTATACATTTGTTCACATTAAAGCTAAGTTGTTGTACTTTTGAACTCTTTGTCAATTACTTCAGGTTCCTTACCAAGTTTTTTAAGCTGTCTGCGAGTTCTGACTGCCTTACAAATCTTTGTCATCTGTAAAAGGGCTGAAATTTTCATCCTCACACTACCTCAGCAGTGTATTCCATACAGATGCTAAAGCAGATTCTTTGTTTCACATTCATTGCCCAGCTGGACTCTAGATAACAAAGCAATCAGTACACATCACATTTTGATTGACAAGGACAAGATTTTACTGATTTTACCGAATCTCACTGTCAAGCTATAGTTATTTATGTCAAGAGAAATAAGATGGTACCCAAGTAAACTTTCCCTGCCTAGCTATTTGGAGGCACTTCATTTTCAATTCGGAGTAATCTGTCATGTGATTCATAGCTTTCATTCAAGTCTTTTAGTCATAAAAATCCCTGGAATGTATCAAACGTATTATTGCTTATATATACATTTCTCTCTCTTGAACATATTAGATTCTTCACATTTGGATATTTGCCTGTGATAAGACAAGGAAAGAAACAGCTCATAAGACTGGTCAGCTCTTAACAAATGTGAGCTCAGTTATTACACCTTATAGGTTCATAGGTGTGTACAAGGCTAATGGCCCTGGAGCCTTTACAAGCCTAGCCATAGGATTACTCTGGCATAGTGCCACCCGACCTTCAGCCTCCATACTGCTAATACACACAAGACTGTACTGCATGTTGAATTTCTGGACCTTTATTTGCTAGCTCTTTTTCATGTTTTAGTGCTGGTTAGAGATGATGACCTGTATTTTAACTATAATAGTTGGCTGCTAATCACTGGTCGTCATCTTCTTTCTTTTAACTGGAAGACAGTATGCTGACACTTGCCTGCTATCAGCATTTGCTGTGGAAGAATAAACTTTATCTGCAACATGACCAGTTATCTCAGCACGTGCATACAGGGCCAACAAAATGTAAAATTTTGTTTGGCAACAACCCCAGTAACTAGAACATTCAAAGAGTGTAAGAGGAGGAAGCCCACACATTGAAAACAGTGCTGCTTGGCATACACAGCAGGGGTTAAAAAATGCCAGATGTGTCCAGTATAGTCCTGTTTTTTAATATTATTCTGTCTTTCTGCCTGATGACACAGAATGTTACTACACGTAAAGAAAGGAAGACTCACCTTTCCACTTTTGAACACTGCACAGTTGTCTGCGCTTTATTTATAGAAAAGACTTCCTAACGTGAAGGGGTAGGGGCGGATGGGGTGGAACAGAAATATTAGCAGAGAGTGACAGTCTACAAAGACATCAAGACTACAGACAATGAGGGTGGCTATCTAATCTTATTGTTATCTGTAGGCACTTACAATGGCAGGAAACCTAAATTTAATACTGAACCTTTTGCCAGACAAGCTATCTAACAATACTTTGTCTAGGGAATTCGGGGGCAAGAAGCAGATATAAAAATGAAAGTGATCAACATAGGATCATGTTGTGTAAAAATCTAACTTTTGAAGGTCTGTTGTTTAATATTATTTCCAGATATTACAATCTGAAAACGGTATTGCTTTCTGATTTGTAATATATTTATTACTGTACATGTGTACTATGTATGTATTCTACCCATGTTCCAAATTTCAGCTGTGCACCAGAAATCTATTACCTTTATTTTTAAATTAAGATTTTCTTGTTTTCTCTCTCCACTGTAACTGTTGATGTGCTGCATACCACTGTGAAAACATGTCTACTGTAATTTGTGTGTATACTGATCATGTCTAAATATCTAAATGTATCTGTAATTTTTCTATGTGGAGCTTTTCTCCCCGGGTCTCTGCTGAAAAAAGGCCTTTTTGGTGCAGTCAGACACCCCCGGTTAAGAAATGTAAAATAAAATTAAAAAAAAAAAAAAAAATAAATAAATAATTGTAGAGCTCCAACTCTACCTTTATCACCCAAACTGAAAAAAAATATGTGTTTCTATGTCATTTGCGTATCAGATAGCACAAATTCTGTTTGCTAGCTGAAACTGATTGTCCTTTGACTAACTTAGGTAGTTATGTGGAGGTTTAAAAACTGTAATATTGGGAGGGCTTTGAACCTGAGGATGTTGTGTCACACTTATTTTAAAGGCAAGTAGTATGAATAGACAGTGGAGCAGTGGATAGTGTTATAACCTCATAGCAAGAGGGTCCCCGGCTCAATTCTCGGCTGGGGGTACTTTCTGTGCAGAGTCTGCATGTCCTCCCTGTGTTTGTGTGGATTCCCTCCCACATTCCAAAGATGTGCAGTAGGTGGATTGGGCACTCTCAACTGGCCATGGTGTGCATGTGACTGTGTGGTGTGGATGAGCTACCATGGCAGGACTAGCCACCTGGTAGCACAAAGCTCGACTATAGATGATTGTCCCTATTAAAGTGACACCCTGACCCCATATGCAAAAAGGGGTTGCGGATGGATGGATTTTGCGAAATGTTTCAGGTCTCCACAGCACTAAAAAGAGGTTATAATAAGAAGAGACATGACTAGGGAGATTAATGCTTAAAAGACAGATGAAGTTTTATTATCCACCACTTACTTTTCAGCTAAGAGATGTGACCTTGAGCAATAGCTTTCCAAAATGATTGCATTACTGTTTTTATTGTGTGATGAAAGATGTACCAAATGTCAAGTCTCACATTTTTAATTTAAATAAATTATGGATGAACATTGTTACATCCAGAAAATTGTGAATACACAGAGTAACTGTCCTTACATCTGCCTGGTTCCTACCTCTGCCAGTGTCTCCTGCCTCTGACAAAAAAAAAAAACAAAAAAAAAACAGAATCCCAGAGTGAGGCAGTGAAATTACGGCTAAATGAGTATGGATTGAGAAGTAAATAATACGCATTTTTTTATATGTTGGCCAAGGTGTCTGATGGTGCTCATTTACTGCGGCCCCTCTTGATTATTTAGTATAGGATAAGGAATGCATTAAGGATAAGATCTCAGTATTTATTTGTTATTTTTTGTTTATTTATGTATGTATGTATGTATGTTGACTGGGATAACCCAGTTGGGCAAGAAAAGCCCCTTTTCAGTGGAGGCCAGTGCAGGAAAGCTCAAAAAAATGAGAAGGGTAATGTTATATAGAATAATGTTCTAATGACAGAGTTTTAAGGAAAACATTACAATGAAAATAAACATACCGTATAATAATACTCTAATATGTAAAATTCTGATGAAACACTACAGTAAGAATAGAAACAACATAGTATTATGGTCTATTATGCAATGACAGTTCATTTATATTCAAAAATGAGTACACTGACTGGACAGCCCAACTAGTGTGCCCGTTGTAAATCAAGCATATACCAACAGAATAAAGTCCAGCCACTGAAGAACCACTGAGCGGTTGAACTTTTGATAGGAATATGCTGAGAAACATTGTAAATCAGAAGATAAGTCAGGTAAATTCTCAAAAATAAAGAAACTGAAATGTATCTGATTTTCCTTCTGTTTTTTCTCTGCCCCTCGTAAAATCTCAACAGAAAAAAAAACAGCAACAGAGATTCTCTTTTCTCCATTGCTTCTCCTGCATTATTAGCTAAGAAAGGTAAGCAATTACTTTCTTAAATAATGTCATTGTATAATGGCAGTAACCTATGAGTGGGTGTGGCATTATCAGGATTTACCCATGGTTGGAATGGTTTGATCACTCACTCATTAATTTCCCTATTCATGTCTCTTCCCATTATAACCTGCTATACCCACACCCACTTGCGGGTTATTGCCTAAATATACAGAATTCTATGATACATGATATCAATACAAAGATCTCTGAGAGGTATTCAACTTATAAAAAATTAAAATAGTGTAACTTGATCTTAAAGTTGGAAGAAAATGAGGTAGTTTAGTGGGAAAATTGTCAGAAACTGGGAAGAGATGTTAGGGAGAGAAGAGAAGGAAAAGTGGGAATTTAGGGAAAGTGGATGAAAAAGAGATACATTTGAGAAAAATGGAGGTGGGACAGTACAGCTGTTTGTGGTTTGTGGTTTGTGCTTACGGTATCTATAAGCCAGGTGGCTCACAGATATCAAAGTGGCTTGAAGGTTCCACATTATCCTGGTGAGGTACATGAGCACAGCCA
This sequence comes from Protopterus annectens, assembly GCF_019279795.1. Lineage (NCBI taxonomy): Eukaryota > Metazoa > Chordata > Ceratodontiformes > Protopteridae > Protopterus > Protopterus annectens. The sequence continues at coordinate 1,357,321,509 of NC_056745.1, forward strand.
GGAGTCGATCAGGTGTTTTGTTTTTATTTAGGTTAGAAACCTTTTAATTTGTCTTTTTCTTTTACCAGAAGTGGTAATTATTTTTTTATTTATTGACATTTGTTAACCAGGTTATTCCAACTGGGATTTTGTCCCATTTTCAGTGGAGACCCGAGGAGAAAAGCTCCAGAAAGTACAATATAAAATTACAGTAAGAAAGCAAGTACTACAAACAATAATAGCAAACAATAGTAAAAAATAAACAACTACACGTGAAGATTATAACTGAAAGAAAAAATAAATTGAATTTTTTTTTCTTTTTTTTGTCTTCTACTTCTCAGGACAATTCTTTGTTACTGTACAAGTGAGGGAGAGTCAAGAGTGTGAGTAGGATCAACTGAGAGTGATGTGAGTGTGGGGGGAGGGGAGAGCTATGTAGGGTCATAGCAGGGACAGGTTCTGGAGTTGAGGAAATGTGTCTTAATTTGTTCCAAAATTTGGTGACATAACTGGAATAGAGAGCATTTCCTGCAACATTGTTTGAATTTGTGGTGTCCAGAAGATATTTTTCATTAGAGCTTAATTCTCTGCTTGGTAAATAATGCCAAATGATGTTTTCTATTGAGCGGCAATCACCAGGGCTGTAGATGAAATTATGAGCTGTGACTATTTGAGTGTAGATTAGGCACTGTTGTAGTTCCAACTATTGAAGTTGTTTTAAGGTGAGACAGTGAAGAGACCTATGTGAGATGTGTTTAACCAATTTTGCTACTTCGCGGGGGTATGCCTCTAACGCTGTTTGCTGTGTGGTTTGCAAGCATGTAAATATGTTTGATGCCTATGGGAGTGCCAAAAGAAAGTAGGACTGAGCAATGGTTTTCTTAGCTACATCAGTCAGGTGCAGGTTTAACCAGTAGAAAAGCCATATTTTTTTATGTTTTTTATGTCTATAGTTAAACTTAATAGTTATGCTTAGATTACCTTTTCTATGGTAGTGTTACTGACTAATGTAACATTAGAAATGTATTTCATGACAAATAACTGTTAAGCTGTAAATAACATTATTTCTTTGCAGTACAGGAAGATGAAATAAAGTGTGCTAAGTCATAAGGCAGTCTGCTGTTACTTTAAATTATAACTATTACTTTTGGAGTTGTCTGACAATAGTCATAATAATAATAATAAAATAATAATTATTATTATTTAAAATAAGATTGAATGTTCATTGCATTTTGTACAATCCACAAAGAATTGTCAACTTCATAAACTTTATGATTAGTGTGATGCCCGTGCACTGGCCCAGTAATCAAGGAACCTCAATCCTCACCACTCGCAGCAGTGAGGGGTGTCCCAATTTGGAGGATAACAAGTACATACACAGTAAAGTGTAATTTCCCTTAAGAGCACACAGAGATCACAATCAGTCTGGGTCTGGTTTCTACCCTTCTCTACAGATCTCCAATAAGACTTTTCAGTGGCACAGCTATCGGGTTCAGATCTCAGCCGAGTGGTCAAGCCAAAACCTTTAGCACCCTCTCTGTCCAACCAGTGCTATGTGCTCCTGCCCAAGTAGCTGGTACACACATTTTGAGATTTGATTCATATACAAACACATAGCCATTTCTGGGGAATGCTGGGACAGGTTCACTAGCTATGCCCCTTCTACCCAGTCCATAAGGTAGAAATCACTGCCACCAACCACTACTTATCAGCTACTAATAAGGCCCTTCCCAAAGAGTGACCAATTCTACTGTGTAATGTTACTGTTATTCAAATAGTAAGTGTGGCAAACAGCAAGGCTATTGGAATGGCTTATACAGTATCACCAAATACATCCAAGTACTCTAGGAGCTTAAATTATCTCTACACAAAACAACCACAGTTAAAAGGTTTAAAAATATTTAATAATAAATAATAAACACACAAGACAATACTTATTAACTCAACACAATGACATTAGAGTTCAGAAGTCACAGGAAATACTTTAAAATAACATAGTAGGACATTATCACATAAATATAGAAAACATCTAAACTAATCTTACTGTATTTCTATCTGTTTCTAAGAGAAGTCACTGTACCTAAATAACATACTTTGGAGCAAGGCAAAGTGCTGGTGAGTTGTTGTCAGATTCAGAACAAAACACAAAATGTACTCTCTTTCTCTCTGAGATAGTCTTAAATTGATAATACACATTACTGCTGAGTCATTTCAGATTACATCATTCTTGTCACCTCTGCTTAAATTCCTAGGCTCACAGAACTTAAAATTTAACATTTCTTTGTGATCTTGCAGCTGCCAGGAAGTCACAGCAATAAAAGACACTTTACATGTGAAACCTATTAATTATCTCTGTCTTAAGACAATAGAAAGAAACTCCTAGCCCAGACATCCTGTCTCCTAGCGTGAGATCACACACAGTCATATGGTTTATACACATTTCTGCTTTCTTTAAGCAAGGTACACTGTGGTTACATTTTTGAACCTCAGCACATAACACAGTTTCTTACATTTGGGAAACAACCCTGTGGATCATATTAATATTTACAATGACACAGAATTATTTACAAAATTATATCTAGTTAGGCTGACAGCCTTTCAGTTTAGTACATTTCTTCCCCCCCCCCGAGAACTCAAGCTAGTTTTTCAAGTATCCCTTGTGAAATGTTGCTTAAGGGGGTTGAGTATATCTGAGTATATCTTACCCCATCTGCGTTGGCATTGCTAACCCCACTATGGTGTTGCACTCATGTATCATATGCTTGCAACCCTAGGCTCCATCTTAACAACTTGGCATTTTGCTGACTGGCTTGATGTAACCATGTTAGGGGATTGTGATCTGTAACTACAGTGAATTTCCTTCCAAACAGATATGGCTGTCATTTCTGCAGTGTCCACACTATGGCTAGACATTCCTTTTCTACAGCTGCATAGCATTCCTCCCTGGGTTGGAACCTACAACTAAGATAAACCACTGGATTTTCTTCCCCCTCTGAAGAAATCTGGCTAAGTACAGCCCCTACCCCATGGTTCACAGCATCCACCTGCACAAAAAAATATTTGCTGTAATCTGGACTGGCTAACACAAGGTATCATCCCAAAGCTTCTTTAAGCTTCTGGAATGCCTGCTCACATGCTGTGGTCCACATTACCTTATCTGACCTGTTTTTCCTTGTCAAGTCTGTGAGGGAAGCAGCTATGGTACTATAACTGGGGACAAACTTTCTGTAGTACCCTGCTATCCCTAAAAATACCCTCACCTGCTTTTTGGTAACAGGTGCAGGCCATGCCTGAATGGCTTCCACTTTGTCAGGTACTGGCCTGATCTTACCACTCCCCACTCTATGTCCCAAGTAAGAGACCTCTGCCATACCCACCTGACATTTACTGGGATTAATGGTCAACCCTGGTCTCTGTAGTCTGCCGAGCACCTCCCTGACATGCTGAAGGTGCTCTTGCCAGCAATGATTGTAGATGGCAATATCATATATGTACGCAAGGGCAAACCCTCATGCTCCTGCTAGAATATGATCTACCAGCCTCTGGAAAGTCACTGGGGGCATTTTTCATCCCAAAGGGCATCTTTGTGAACTCATACAAGTCAAAAGGAATTACAAAGGCTGACCTCTCTCTAGCACTGGGAGTCAAGGGTACTTGCCAGTAACTCTTGGAAAGACCAGTGGTGGTAAGATACTTAGCCCCACCCAGCTGCTCTAGGGCTTCATCTATCCTAGATATGGGGTAAGCATCTGACTCTGTGTGACTATTTAATTTCCTGTAGTTCACACATAACCTAGTGCTGCCATCCTTCTTTGGCACAAGCACCACTGGGGAGGCCCAGGGACTGTTGGACTCCTGAATTACCCCTAGTTCCAACATTTCCTGTATCTCCTCCCTCAGAGTCTGTTTGACTTTCTCAGGCACCCTGTAAGAGGTCTGCCTAATAGGCCTTTGGCATCCTGTATCCACCTGGTACTGCACCAGGTGGGTGCACCCTGGTTTCCCAGTGAACATGTCCACAAACTCCTGTAACACTGCTTGGATTTCTCGAACCTGGGAAGGAGATAGCTGCTGGGACATTGCTACTCCTTCCACTGAGGTGTCAGTCTGAGCCTCAGTGAGGAGATCAGTCACCAGATCTCCCTTAGACTCCTCCTACAATTCACTGCAAATACTCAGCACAAGAACCTCTCTATCATGGTAAGGTTTCATCATGTTAACATGGTATAGTTTGTGCTCCTGCCTAGCAGTTCTACCATGTAGTTAACATCACTGACCTTCCTTACCACCTTGTAGGTTCCCTCCCAATTTGCTTGCAGCTTGTTGTGTCTGACAGGAATGAGAACCATTACCTGCTGCCCTGCAGTATACTCTCTAGCTCGAGCATTCCTGTCATATCAGACCTTTTTCTGCTCTTGGGCTTTTCCCAGGTTCTCCTGGGCCAAGCCCATGAGTTCCATGAGCCTTGTCCTGAGGTTTAGGACATATGCCATAACATCCTCCTGGTGAGATTCACACTCACCCTCCCACTCATCACGAATTAAGTCTAGAGGTGCTCTCACCCTATGCCCATAAAACAACTCAAAGGGTGAAAAACCTGTGGTTTCCTGGAGAACCTCTCTGTAAGCAAACAGAAGATGGGGCAAATATTTGTCCCACTCCCTCTTAAACTGGTCTGCAAATGCCCGTAGCATGGACTTGAGTGTAGAGTTTAACCTCTCAACAAGACCATTAGTCTGGGGGTGGTCTTTAGGTGCTTCACCCCACAATACTTCCACAGACAAGCCAGCAGGTCTGATATGAAATTGACACCTCTGTCAGTCAGTATTTCTTTTTGGAAACCTACTCTGCTGAAAATCTCTAACAAAGCATTTACCACTTTTTCTGCCTCAATGGAGGACAAAGCCACTTACTCAGAGTATCTTGTAGCATAATCTACTACCACTAGGATATACTTTTTGCCTGTGGAACATGGGGTACTCAGAGGCCCTACAGTATCCATAGCTACCCTCTGAAATGGCTCCTCAATCACATGCAAAGGCATCAAAGGAGCTTTCACCAGTCTCCTGCCTTGTCTAGATTTTGGCACTGCTCACAGGTCCTGCAGTACCCTGTTACATCTCTGGAAATTCCAGGCCAATAGAAGTCCTAGGTAATATGTCTCTTTGTACGTTTTATGCCCATATGACCTGCAAAGGGAATATCATGGACTATGGCTAGAAGTGCCAGATGGTAGGCTCTGGGCACTACTAACTGCTGTATTCTCTCACCCTCTAGCCCTCCCTCAGGGGTCCACTCTCTATACAGTAACCCTTTGTCCCAGTATACCGATTCCACTTTTCCTTGTGAATCAGGCATCTTCCTGGCTACCGCCTCAAGCCTTGTAATGTAGGATCTGAGAGCTGAGCCTGTCTCAACTATCTCTTTGTACCTCTTTCCAGCTTCCCTTCCATGGGAAGTCTGGTATCCTCTGACAGTGGTGCCTCACTGTCAGCCTGGGTACTACTACTCACCTCTGTCCTTGCAGTCACTCTGTCCAAGGGAACATCAGTACCCACAAGCAGCTGTGGCTCACCTTCAGTATCACTGCTACAGGGTAGCTCCCTCTCTGAAATAGCCACCTCACCAGTCCTGGCTTCAAGTGTGCGGTCTGGGTCTCCCCAGGCTTCCAGACTCATATGCTTATCTCCAAGCCTGACTGTGGGTAACTGCATGCACACAAGGTACTGTATTATCAAAATCATTCCCTATCAGGACATCTGCAGGGCTACCCGCAAACACACAT
>NC_056745.1:1357332272-1357352811 GCF_019279795.1 Protopterus annectens
ACAGTGCACTTCCCTCTGTAGCACTGGAGGTACTGCCACTATTGAAGCATGACTGTGCATGACCGCTTGGACTCTCAGCAGATGGTGTTGCTTACCTACGTCCACATGTCCTACAACCAACTCCAACCAGATGTTCCAGCACAGACAATGTGCGGTCTAAGACAGACACTGTCTCAGCCCACTGTCTGTCCACAGCATCAGTGAACCTGTCCAGGGTGTCCCCAATGTGGTGGAGGCAGTCACGGATGTCAGACTATGCTGTGTCTATAACCCTAAGCATCCATGTGGTGTTGCATTTAGAATGTGCCTGTGCCTCCATGATGGCCTCAAACATGCACTAAGTGATCTGTGATGTGACACCTGCAACAGGTGTGTGAACAGGCATCTTGGAGTAATTGTCTCATAGGTTCATAGGTGTGTACTAGGCTAATGGCCGTGAAGCCATTACAAGCCTAACCCATAAGATTACCCTGGCATCATGCCATGTATACCAGGCTGTGTAGTCGCTCATAACTATAAGTGCAAACATGTTGATGGTCATTCAAATACACAACTGTGATTACCCAGTCTATGAACTGTAGTTAACTGTTCCAGAATGGAACATACAAATATTCTACTCTGTCTAAACACAAATGTTGTACATTGGGCAATGTGGTAGCCCTTAACTTTCATAGGGTAGATATGATCTATAAAAAACAGTATCATAGTTACTAGGTATAGGACCACGGACTTGGGCCATACCTGACAGACCTATGAATAGGTGAGGGAGAGGTATTGCCAGCACCACAAATGTTGCAACACTACAAGGTAATATGTGCATATATCCACATGTACAGAAGCTACTGTGATACTGGCTGTATTGCTGACATTCTGAGTATGTGTGCACAATTAAGTGTAAACCCCAACACCCCCCCAGTGCAGATAGACCTGACACCCAAGTACAGATATGTACAGCCTGCCACAATGATTGCTACAATATTACACTGGTGAACACAGTAAGCTTACCTGGATGCTCTTCTGCTGTGGATACTGTGGCACCCACCTACATGATGTATGGTGTGATGGAATCCTGGGAGCTGTTGTGTGTTCCTGGGTTCACCAGGAATTCCTCTGGGGCTGAGAGTGGTTGTTCCATCACAGGCCCCCCACCAGTGGCAGCACAATCCCTGGCAACATCAGCTGCCCTTCGTTGTGCAGCATTCACCAAGTCTGTGGCTCGGTGTTGGACCTGCTTATAGGTCCTGTCCTGTTGGCCAATCTGATTGATATCTTGCACAAGGTCTGCCCACAATGCTGCCTGCTGTTCTCGATTATGCCTCCCCCCTGGACAACAAGATCTGATGGTGCTGTCTCAGTCCATCCACTATTATGTCATTCCCCACTTCTGAGAATGGGGCATGTCTTCTGCAGTACATGGTTCCTGAAAGACAACAAAAGGGGAACACATTACAAGACCAGATACGTGGATGTCCACTATGTACAGAGCCAGTACACCCATAATGGCCTACACTATTCACTGCTCCCTCACATGTCATACCCCACAATCTGGCAACACACTACATGTGTGGATACCACCAAGATAGTGTTAATACTGGGGTATGTACCTGTGTGCTGAGACAGATTCTGCTGTATGTTCCTACACCCAGCACTGCAGTCTACTGTGGTGTGTCCTCTATGGGCAAACTCTCACTAATATGTCATATGGCCACTGCCAGACAAATAACAATGTGCAATTACAACCAGTATATGGGGACAGTCCAGTGTGCCATGACAGAAAACAATGCAAACCTGCTGTAGTATGTGTTCCCTGTAGGCATCATACCTCTCAACTATACAGCTGTTTGTAGAGTGTCAAGATGTTTGCCTCATAGTTTTGGTCATTTTCACACACAGCTATGGATTTCTGACAAAAGGTTGGCCAATCATTGATGGTTGCAGTCAGAAAATAGAGACAGACATATGAGTTTCAGATGTCAAACCTTTCAAAATATAGTTATACTACTGTAATATCTGTTATTCTAGTTACTTTCTTACTTTGTACGAGAAATATTTGAACAGTGTTGCTACTTTTGGGCCTTTGTCCCCCCCCCCATTAATTATAGCTTTGTCCTGATTTCTTGCTGTAAGAGGCTGACAGGTATGTTAGGCATAGCTCTCAACCAAACAGAGACAGATGTCAACAGAATCAGGGACGTAGCCAGAGTACATCAGGAACATTCAGGGACACTTTTAAAATGTTAGAACCATTTATGTGAGACATTGATAGAATGAAAGGGGGTGACTTACAGTACACCATTTGATGTTACAGGAGTGTATACCCTTATGTATTGTCACTATTTATTATGTGTAATCCACTTGCTTTCCTACAACAGCCAACCATTGTAGGAGGGATTAACAGGGACAGAACTAAAATGTGAGTGAAAATCAGGGACAGTTGAGAGGCATACCTGTAAGTGTAGGACAGCAGAGTATCAATAACATGTCATTACTATAGATCTAAGACAGGCTTACTGCTGTAATCTCTATTCCCCATAACTCCATCCTCTCATCAGCATCCTGTCATATGGAGAAATCTATTACATACCTGGTGGAGTGCAGTACTCCTTTGTTGAACTTTGCTTCCAGTAATCTTTTGAAAATACACTCTCTGTGTGATTTAAGTCTCATACAGACCTGTTCCCCATAACCAGCCACCTGCCTTTTTAAGGTACTGCTCATTAGCAGGTAATTGCCTCTGCACCAGTCTGTGGCTCAGATTTGCTAACTGCAGCCAAAACAGCTGAACTGCAGTATCATTAGCCAATGACATGCCACCGCAGTGCAATATATAAGGCCTTCATGTAGACCTGGACCCCTTTCTTAGTTGTTAAAATGAGGTATGGAGACTACAGCATTGCAGAGGGTAGGTACCATAACTGTCAACTGTAGAGATGTATGCAGTATGTCCACAGTTTTGCCTCACATGTGTGGTCAGTGTCCCATGACATTGTGGTTATCTGGCAGTTCACTGGCACAGAATGTGGGTTGAGTTCAGTAATGAAAGACAGACATTTCAGTGTCAAACTTCATACCCATCAGAATATGCATGCTAATGCAATAGCTGTTATTCTATCAACTTACTATCTTTGTAGGAGCAAACTGCTAAACATGCCCCTAACTTTGGGCCTTTGTCTCCCCCATTAAGTATGGCTGTGTCCGGATTCCCTGTTCTAGGGAGTTGGGAGGTATGGTAGGTCTGTAGCAGGTACCTTTACATACAGCTGCATGTGCTACAGACTGCAGCTGCTGCTGCACGCTAGAAAACATAGGGAGGAGTGTGAACACTTTGGAGGACAACAAGCTGTATGTGTAACATGGCAGCTGTGTCAGCCCTGTTATTATCGCAGAGTCAGAGAAAGCGTACCCTTTACAGTCCAATTGAGGCATGTGATTAAGGCATATCTGTTTTGCAAAAGTCCCAATAACAGAGTAGTAGGCAAACTATAGTTAGGCTATACGGATATGTGCAGTGTGTCCCTATCTGCAGGCCTTTAACTTACAAAACTGGATAGCAGTTCATTAATTACCAGTAAGCTGCGCAGACAAAGATTTCATGACTCAGTCATTATAGGTTCATAGGTAGGTACTAGGCTATCTGCCCGAAGGCATTTATAAGCCTAGCCAGAGTGTGTTGGCTTTCACTGCCCCATTGATTAATTAACTGATCCTCTGTCAAGCAGAGCCAAAGAAGTGATCCCAGGGGTGTATTTTCTGTTACCCATCCACTCGTCAAGGCTTCTCTTGAAGAGTGTTAGTGAAGGTCTCTGCCTAATGTAGTCTGGAATTTTGTTCCAAAGCATGGGGAGTCTGTGACAGGAATCTATCCCTCCAGCATGTTCTATTTATTGTTGTGGTGAGGTTTAGCTCACTAGAGTGCGTGGCTCGCAGTGACTTGGATTTTTTTAGGTGGAGCATGTTCATCAATTCTGAGTTGGACATGGCTTTGTAAGTCAGGCAGAGATCACCTCTGAGTAAGCGACATGCCACTGAGTACAGCCGGAGTTTTTTCAGTCGGGCTGCATAGGACATATGTTTGAGGCCAGTAATCCTCTTGGTGAGGTATTTTTGTGGTCTTTCCAGCTGTTGGAAGTGTCTTGTGAGGTACATCCTAAATGGAGCATTGTACTCTATGATGGGTCTGATGAGTGACGAGTAGAGGGGCACTATAACCTCTTTATTTCTAGATGCAAACCCTTTAGTAATTAGATGGGCCACATAGAAGGATTTCCTAACTACTTTGGCAATATGATTGTCAAAGGAGAGATTGCTATCTACCTGGGTCCCCAGATATTTTATTACCTCTTCTGTATTAGGGGGGCTGCCATCTGTGTGGTAATTCGTGGGTGTTTTGTTTTTCCCAAATGGGATGACTATGCATTTTTTGGCATTTATCTTGAGGCCATGACTTTGACAGCAGGTGTCCATCTCAGTAAAGCCCTTTTGGAGGATGTCCATATCAGCCGGAGAGTCAATTATGGCTCCCAGTTTGCAGTCATCGGCAAACATGGTTAGCCATAGTGCTCTTGTGTTTGCCTGTATTTCTGAGAAGTATATGTCGAACAGTAGGGGTCCCAGGACCGAGCCTTGTGGGATACCACTTGTGACTGGTTTAGAGTCGGACCTGGAGCCTGCTATTCTTACCGTGTGAGTTCTGTCTGTAGGCCAGTTGGCAACCCATCTCGTGATGTAGGGGTTTATGTTCAGACTGGTGAGTTTTTCTGTAATATCCGAGTGGGGAATGGTGTCGAAAGCCTTGGTGAGGTCAAGGTAGGCTGTGTGAACCACCTTTCCCTCATCTATGGCCTTGGTGACTGTCTCAAAGAAGTCAACCAGGTTTAATAGGCATGGTCTGCCCTTAACAAAGCCGAACTGGGTCGGGTCAAGTGTTTGGAGGTTCTCAATGTCTTTGTTAATGAGTTCCATGATGATGCGCTCCATAGCCTTACAGACCAGGCTAGTCAGGCTTATGGGGAGATAGTTACCAGGGTCAGTTGTGGCTCTGCCTTTGTGGACTGGAATAACCGTTGGTGTGTGCTATTCAATGGGCATGTAGCCTGCGGAGAGGCTGAGGTTGAACAGCGTGTTTAGGTGGGGGGGTTAGTTCATTCTGTAGTTCATGCAAGATGCAGCCTGGGACACCATCTGGCCCCACTGATGCTATGCTTTTGGCTTTTGAAAGTGCTATTTTCATCTGTACGTCTATGATTTCTGGGACACTACACTTTTCCGGTATTGTTGTAGGCCATTTTGGGGGTGAGAGGGGGGTGAAGTTTGCACTGAATCTATCTGCCTGGATGTTGACAATATCAGTAGGTTCAGCATATTTTGTGCTATTTTGCACTAGTTCAGTGCATGTCTGTGAGTTGCCACTTGGATTCTTAACATAGCTTATCTTTTGAATCCTTGGCTATTTTTCTTTTGAAGTTAGCCTTGGATGATTTTATGAGGGACCTTAGTTTCTTACTGATACTGATCAGGGATGTCTTTCCTTCTTAGGGTTTGCTTTTTTTCTGAACTAGTTTCCTCCTTCTATTGTATAGCCTGTTTATGGCAGGGGTCCACCAGACTGGTTTCCTTCTCTTAGAGGAGTGAGTCTTGGTTTTGCTAGGAATGGCATGATCCATGCATCCTTGTAGGTGCTCATAGAGTGCATTTGTAAAGGTTTCTGCATCTTGGGCAGCATTATCCTTTAGCATGGGGGCTGTGAAACTTACCGCCTCTGTCTTAAGTAAGGTGAAGTTTGCTTTAGAAAAGTTTTTTACTGTGGTTTCCTTAGTTGAGGTTGGTGGTGGGGTGTGGACATCCAGAGTGATTAGTTTATGGTCTGATCGAACCAGTGATGTGTTGACCTCCGATGTGGAACACCTGTCGCCCATGTTGGTGATGACCAGATCCAATATGTTTTCACCTGTGGTAGGGGAGTTTACCAGCTGATCCAGGGCATTTGAGTTGATGAATTCCAGGAAGCGCTGGGCCTGGGAGTTTGTACTCGAGTAGTTTTCCCAGTTAATGGTAGGGTAATTGAAATTGCCCAATATCAGGGTGCTCAGTAGGACCTTCATGTTTTCCAGTGTCTCCAGAAAGGTGGAGTAGTGGTCCTGGGTCATGGAGGGTGCTCTGTAGCAGGCCACAATTTGCATTGCAGATTTGCCTGATGTTAGTTGCACATGGATGATCTCAGAGGTATCATGCGGCACCACTAACCTGGAGGTGTAGGTATCCTTGATGAATATGGATACACCCCCTCCTTTTGTGTTTTGTGGCTGGAACGTGTGGTATGAGTTGTAGCCTGGTAGTGTTGGGGTGCTCTCTAGAGCCTTGAACCAGGTTTCAGTTACTGTACAGATGTCAATGTTCTCCATACTGAGGAGTGCTTTGAGTGCATGCATTTTGAGATTTAAACTCCTGGCATTGAGTAGCATAACCCTCAGTTTTTTGTTAATTGTGCTGTTTACAGAGGTGGGTTTGACTTTTGAGCTTTGCCTAAAAAAGACACTATGGGGGCAGCAAGAGCCTTGGCCAGTATTCGAAAGCCTAGGCAAGCCATTTCTTGCAAAGCAATGCAGCTTGTCGAGTATGTCGTCCTAGGCTGACAGACACTGGATCCCCTTTGAATGACACCAGAAGCTTAACCAATTGTTGAAACTGATAATTTTTTCTTTATACTGTGGTATCATTCTTGGTGAGGGCAGGATACTACTCAGGGTCAGGGTCATACCAGCCTGGGCTACATGATCAAAGAGCTCTTCCATGTCTCTCTTCGTGTAGTCCAGGGAGGTACATGTCAGGTCATTCACACCAACATGAACAATGACAGAGTCATATTTGTACTTGTTCTGGAGTGACCTGAGTGCTTGTGTTATCTGGCTCCCGACAAGCAGTTAACAGTAACCTTCTGCTTATCCAGCCTAGTGACTGGGATGTCAGTGTGCCTGACTATGGAGTCACCTATTACTAGTGTGTTAGGTATGTTATTTCACCTTAAGGGCAGTGATTGTGTGGCACACTGATTTTGTGTTTTATGTGTTGTCTGGTTTGTGATGGGAGGTGCAGGTTTTTGGGTATCTGCTTTGGAGGTCTCTGCTGCTTTTGCCGGTTTTTATTTAGAGCCTCCGAGTATGATTTTGTGTATTTATGTGTATTTTTTGACAGTGCTGGTTTAGTAGGTCTATGTGTATCATTCAAGCTCCATTTAAGCTCAGCTAAGTGAATCAGTGCCACTCCACTCAGCTCCACAAAAATCTGTGCTAAAAAAAAAAAGAAAAGAAAAAGGGGGTGATAGGAAAGTGGTGAAATGGGGGCAGGCAGTGGGAAAAACATAGTGAAAGGCAGGTAGAGATGTGCAGGAAGGGTGTAGGAAAGAACCATAGTTATCCATTTCTTGTACAACAGCTGTGCACTTTGACAGATTTTGTAGAAGCATTTGGACTCTCATACCCCAGAGAGAGGGGTCAAAACTACAAAACTGTGTTGTCAAGCCAATTGGACCAAATTACTTGTGTCCAGTGGACATGTGCAAAATGGAGAGCTATGTATGGGGAAATATTTTTGGGACAGATGCACATTTTTTTATTAAGGTGAGAGTGGAATGCTGGGGAAGGGACATAGTCATGTGTGGGGAGGTAAGCTGGGTAGGAGAGGATGCATTCACAGACAGACAAGACAGCACAGCAGACAAGCGCAGCATGTGATACAAGGGGGTGAACACCTTGGATGGGGAGGGTGTTATGGAATCCAAGTCACCTGTGCCTCCAGATGGCAGCAGCATGACTCATATCCCCACCCATGGGATTGTCGGCACTGCTCCTTCAGTGCTCCGAGGGTGGCTGTGCTGGAGGCTGGGCACCATGGCGAGGCTGCCCCACCAGGTTGGCCAGCACGCTCTCAATCTGGCACAAGCAATGTCATAGCTGTGATGTACAATCCTGTGTACCATGACTGGCAGTTGATCCTGGGTGACAAAGGCCCCTCTGCCACCTCTCCCAGGGGGAGGCCAGGCCCCATCCCCTGAAATAGTCCCACCCATTGCCACAGATGGTGCAGGGGCAGCAGCAAGGGCACCATCCATCTGGGTCCCAGACGTGCCAGGACCCAGTGCCACCATCAGTTGAGGCAAGATAGGTGGATCAGCTGGAAATGCCCTACCTTGGTGTGCTGTGGTAATGGAGGTATAGCAATAAATATAGGTTAGTTGTGAACAAATCATTGTTATTATAAGAGCATGGCAGAACATTGGAATGACCCATTTACATATCAATGCATATTATGTGAAACACAACAATAAATACCAGGACAGTCAGTATGTTAACAGCATGCCAGTAACAGTTATAGCATAAGGCCAAAAAAAATAGATAATTTAACAAGATATATTAATATGCACCCATTATAATACATACCAATAATAAAACACGTCTCAAAATACATTTAATGTAACAACATATGTTAATAGTAAACCATAAGCAATGAATAACAATAAGAAATAAATGAAGATAAGGGGAGGGGAGAGAGAGGAAAATGTTCATTAGTAACATTGCAGGTTATTTCCTTGACAACAGCACTACTATCTGCTCTACAGGTCTGTATTTTCCTTATATGTACAGTGACTACAAGTCTCCTCTAGCTGATGTAGCATGTGCATAACCTCTCAAGCTATTTGCATGGGTCACTATGGGTCAAGCAGTAACAACTGTGGGTACATAACTGCACAGAACACTTGCACAATAGGTGGACCTATATAACTACCAAGGTGTTCTGTGGACTGATTTGGTGATACTTTGCAATCTAGGTGATCATTTCCATGGTAATCTTGTGACAGACAGATTACACACTATTAATTACATAACATGAAATTGTGACACTTGAGAGACATGTATGAGTACAGTACAGGCACTAAGCTGTCATGCCCAGGTTGGTAGGGATGGGAATAGAACACAACAGCAGTGACTGCAGAGGACATCTGCACAGAATGTATTAATTGACTGCAGCAACCTTTAACAGACACTCCAGGCATACAACCATACTGGGATTACACATTTTATTTCTGACTGAACATTGCTGATGCATGCATTCTTGCTATTGATTTTATTAGTCTGTGACATATAAACACACAATTATCTATTCATAATATGAGCCTACCTCACCCATTTACCTGTAGTTCCTATGGAGAGAGAAATTGTTAGCATTACATGACTACTAATGTAATATTTACTGCTTCATACCACTGGATTTTAACCCTGGACGGTGTGTGGTAAAATGTACTATATACATAGCATTTAACAAACTGAGCTATTGAGTCACTGCTGATTTCTGACTGACTGATATTTGCCTAGAGCTCACCTGGAACCAAAATATGACCTGCTAGTACTACTACAGTGTTATACTAGACTGCAGTAACACTAGAATGCACATGCATGAAATACAAGAATAAAGCAGATAGTAGGTGAGCTATATTTCAATATCATATCTGTGAAGTCAACAAAGAATATCAGCTCATGGAGTAGGCTACCTCACCCATATACCTTTATTACTTGATGTCTGTGGATGACAGTGCGTTATGTGACTAATACTGGCCTTGAGACAGCCAAATCACAGTACTATATGAGTTAACCGATACAATTTTCAGCCATTAGATTTACATTTTACAGCAGGTGTCTGCTATCTTATATGTGAGCGCAGCTTGGCATTGCTATGCTCCATGCCTTGTCTCCCAAACATGCTTTTAAAAAAAAAAACTAAAAGAAAATAAAAGAAAAGGACATTGCAGGGAGTCTCAAACTCATCTGAAGCCACGGTTAGCACTACACCTCTACCTACACTGATTCAATAACCATGTTTCTTGGCTCTCCTTCAGCAACATGTCATCATTAATATGCATGGCATGCTGCCGAGGGGGAACCATGCCAGACATCTAAAAATAGAAACTGGATATAATTAATTATTTATGTATTTAAAGGTGTGTTTAAGCATGTCTAAGTGCGTTTGTGTTGCACTGTGCAGTGTTCAGCACTGCTTATAGGTAGCTCAGTGGTATATGTGAAGGTATACCAGGTTCTTAATATCAATGTAGCTAAATGGGTAGAGTTATGTCTTCATGTGCAGTATGTCCAGGGTTTGAATACATGGAAGGGAAAATATGTATTTAATTTTGATATACATATTATGCAGACATTTTTAAAATATGGCCCCGCTGTGCTCTGCTATGCTCTGCTCAACTGTGCTTAGACCTGCTAAGCACTGCATAAACATGGTAATGGCTGCCATGAACATGGATACATTCCATGTAGGCCCTTACACAGTGCATTTTATTAAATCCTGTGGAACATCTTTTTATGGCCTAGCCATAAAGTAATTTAATTTCAGTCATTTTTCTGGTTAACCTCCTGTATTCCAGCTTTCATTGTTAAAATATGTACATTTAAACAGTTACAATAGTGCACATACATTTCTGTTCTTTTCCAGTAGGGCACACTGTGGTTACATTTTAAGCACAAGCACTTTATAAAATACCTTTTTAACATACATGTCTGTACAGACCAGTTTGGTATACACATGGCATACAGTTCCAATACAGTTGTAACACAAGCACCTTATATAAACTATGTTGATATTCACAAATGACATATAATTATTTACAAAATGCCAGATAGCTGTGCTGGCAGTATCTCCCTTTCTCACAATCAACACCTTGTTCCTTCTTTTGTAGTCATTCCTTGTGGTTTGATCATTACTGCATACCTCTCAACCTCTAAGCACTGAAAATCTGCACAAAGCCAAAAATAATGGGGAGACAAAGCTCCAAAAATTAGGGACAAATTTTAAATATTGCTCTTATAAACTTAGAAAGTTGCTAGAATAAAAGGTGTTGTGTTACCATTCATTTTCTGAATGATATGAAGTCTGAAACTCAAGTGTCTGTCATTATTTGGTGAATTTACTTCTCACTGATTTGCCAAAAAAAATCCAGAAAATCACAAATGTTATGAGGAATAGACCAAAAATATGAGGCAAAAAATCTGGACATTCTGTGAAAATCTGTACAGTTGAGAGGTATGCCCTGCTGCACCATCTGTTTTCTTAGTGCCACATTATGTATCATAGCACATACCATGTTGATTTTACTGCTGGTGTCAGGTGATTATTGCAGTATCCTGTCAGTTGTTTTGAGACAGGAGACATATTCTTTGAGGTAACACATTCTCTACAGAAATCTGCATTTCAGAGTGGGCTGTATTGTATGCTATCTCTGCCATGGTCTGGGATTGCAGATATGAGGTCATGATCCAGAGCTCCAGGGCATCACTGACATTGCCTGCAACACACAGTAGTTAGACCATTATATGATAATAACTGTGTTTATTGCTCTGTGTATCCCACCTGTGTGAGCACCTCCAGAATAGATGACCCTGTTGAAAGTCCACCTCCTATGTGAACCACTGGTACAAATAAAATAAGTGCCATATGTGTGAATGGAGATAACTTTCAGAGTTGTGCTCAGACACATTATATATAATGCCCTGGATGTCACAAACCACCTGGTAGTTCAAGTAGTGAAAGCCCTTCCTATTGCCGTATTTCAGTTCTTGTGGATCGTGTGGGGACTTGATGGTAACATGTGTGCAGTCTATGGCTGCCAGGACCTCAGAGTAATGGGCATATTGCAAAGTACCCGCATTGTTGTGGTTCTATCCTCTGTAGTCCTAGGGATTCAGATATGCTTCATACGTTGAAACATGATATCAACGAAGTGGTCTAAGATATATGAGGGTGGTACCTGTGATATCCCTAATGATTTATTCTCAGATCTGTAGCTATGGCATGATGAAGGAGATGGCTGCCCCAGGTGCAAGGTGTTAGGGGGCATGATCAACAAATTCTATGGTGGTGTCAACCTCAAAGGAGCATTCAGAAATGAATATAAATCATGCATTTGTGTTCATGGCTGAAGTGATGAAATGCTTCATGTGTGGTATTATAACCGTAACAAGCTACTCGTTACATTTGTGCTAGCTGTTTGCTACAGTTTCATTTCTGTAGAGCCTTTTATAGTCTTCAATTTAGAGTTGAGGGAGATGCCAGTCAGAGAACTACACAGTGTACCAGATAACGTAGCTTTGATTCTGGTTCTTGTAGGTTGCTGGAAGGTCTCTGTAGCTAAGATGGTTAGTGCCACACATCATACCTCTCAACCTCTTAGACCAAAAAATCTGGACAAAGTCATAAATAATGGGGGGACAAAGGCCCAAAAATTGGGAATCTTTTTAAAAAATTGCTCTTACAAACTTAGAAAGTTGATAGAATAACAGGTTTTGCATCAATGTGAATTTTCTGTAGGGTATGAAGTCTGAAACTCAAATATCTGTCATTATTTTCTGACTTCAACCCTCAGTAATTTTCCAATGATTTGCCAGAAAAAATTCAATTTTATGAGAAAAAAAAACAAAAATATGAAGCAAAAATCTGGACATTCTGCAAAAATCTGTACAGTTGAGAGGTATGCACACCTCTTTCTCTACTGGGATGGACAATTCATGCATTCCTTTCAATTCTGCTTGTGGGCAACATATAGTCTTTCTATCCATGTGCTATGGCTCCACTAGCTGGTCTGCTATAGCTGCTGCTACACCTAACATCTCTACTCAGCTGCATATTATAAACATCTGTTGTTCAGATTGCATTTGCACAGAGCTGTTGCACTCCTGTTTTATATGTTTTTGAGCTGCTCCGCCATGTTTGATGTCATCATTTGCAAATATGGGGTACCTCATTTGCATGAGAGTCCTCATTTCCTATCATGTTTCTGTTTTACTTTTACTGTTTAACTAATTTCTCCCGTTTCCATACCTAGTATCCATTATAACTTTCTTCTCTCTTTATGTTTTTTATTTTCTCCAGTTGTTCATACTTCTTTTACCTAATTTCTCTACCTTGGGCTGTGTCCTGCTGGACACCAAAGACCAACTCTACTCACCTACCTAAGCCTGCTTGTGTAGCTCCTCACCTGGGTAACCAAAGTACTCCCCTGGATTGAAAGCCAAGTTAAACTAAGATTGTATGTCAAATAATATTGTATCTTCTACTAAATGTATATGTTAATCTTGTGATACTTGCTAGGTGTCCAATTTAAACTGCCATATCAGCCAGCAGCCATACCCCCACCCTCTGCTTGCTTTTCTTGCACTTCGTCTCCTCTTTCCCCTAGTCATCCCAGCCTTTCCAGTACTTCTAACCCCCTCCAGACTCTCCCTTCTAAATCCCTTTTTCTTTTTTAGCCCTGCTGTAACCTTTTCCTCTAATAGCCTGCATCTCTTCCTACTAGCCTCTTGACTTTCTTCCACACTCTCCCACTCCAACTCCCAGATCTACCAAACTTACCTGCTGAATTTCTCATACTTCACTGATTGTCTTCCTTGACAGACCACTCTCTTGTCTCTACCCACTCCGTTCGCCCTTTGGGCTCACTCCACTCCCCTACCCTGCCCCCAAATTCCACCCGCCCTCAGTGCTCCTACAATTATTCCCCTAAAGGACACACCCCTCTATCCCTATACCTATCATAAAAACCACATCATTAACACTCCCAACCCTCTTTCTTTCACAACCCACCCACTTATACCTACCTCTCATCCCTCCTTTTCCTAACACCTAACCGACTACTATATCTCTCCAGTGCTTTGAATACCTACCTCCCACTTCTCTCTCACCTCACCATCCTTTAAAAATGTCTGTATCAATCATCCCCCACAAAGTACATTTATTAAATTGGGTCTTTTTATTACCTCCTCTAGCCATCTCTTTACCTCCTATGAATATTCACTCCACTATACCCTTCCCTTCCCATCCAAACACACCTCAACACCAACAATACCTTTCTCTGAAAACTTCCTAAACCTCATTTTCAAACACAGCTACGTACTAGCCAAATATCATAGACTAGCACACATTAAGTTCACTAACTTGAAAACTAGAAAATTATTTGACTTCTATTGTAAGCCGCAACAGCCTTACCCTTTAACACTCCCCCACTCACTATTAGATGGAGACATTCACCCCAACCCTGGCCCTACCACTGCAAACAACAACCAAGACAAAACTGTGACCCTATCACCTACCAAACCTACCAACTCACTCTCAATAGCACATCTGAACATATGTAGTATTTGCAATAAAATTGCTCAAGTTCACGCCCTCCTACAGGCTCACCCATTTGATATCCTATGTTTATCAGAAACATGGCTAAAACCTACCATTAAAGGCAATGAAATCACCCAACCTGGTTACAATATCATTAGACTAGACCGTACTTCCAAAAAGGGAGGGGGTGTAGCAATCCTCTATAAAACAGAGCTACAAGTCAGCATTTTAAATCTTAACTTACCTATAGACAATAGTGCAGAAATAATTATCTCCAAACTTCAGGTAAACACATGTAAAGCCATAAACATTATCTGTGATTATCTTCCCCCAGGAAATAACAGTAATACACTAGAGTATATCCTTAACTGGCTTTCTATTAATCTCCCACAAAAAACCATGGTCCTTGGGGACTTTAATATAGTTTGGAATTCCTGTACTAATACTAACCCCACTACCCATATTAACCTTTTTGGCTTCTGACAACTTATAAACTGCCCTACCAGAACCAACAGACTCAATAACAAAGAAAGTACCTTGGATTGGATACTTACTAATACTCCTCAGCAACCCTACACAACAGGAACCCTTCCAGATGACTTAAGTGACCATTCACTAACATTTATTATCAGACATAAAACCAACATAATATTCCCTAACACTTTCAGAACAATACGCTCTAAAAAGCAATTTAACCCAGAACATTTCCAAACAGAACTGAAACAATATAATTGGACACCATTAAAAACTCTCCCTCTAAACGAAGCAGTGGAATACTTTAATTCCACATTCTTAGCCACCCTGGATCACCACGCTCCAACTCGCTCTATTAGAATCAAAGCTAAACCAGCCACTTGGCTCACTAACAATACTAAACAAAAAATCCTACTTAGAAATAAATCCTGGGCAAAATGGCGTACTACTAAAAATCTGATAGACCGCCAAACCTTTAGAGAACATAGAAACAGTACAAAAAAAGCCATCCTGCTAGATAAAAAGAATTATTATCTCCAATTACAGCAAACCTCTCTCAAAGAACCCAAAAAATGTTGGACTAGTATTAACAATCTTCTTTACCCAGGCCAATTGATCACACCCACCCCACTAGGCTCAAACTCTGAGAATCCCACACAAACAGCAAATGCCTTTAACTCTTTCTTCACAGATACCATCCAAACTCTAGCTAGCCACTTATCACCTGATATATCTAACCTGCCCACTTCTTCTACAAATCCACCCCTTCTATTTCACCTACAACCAGTGTCTACTTCCTACATTTCCTCCCTTCTCCAAAAGTTAAAACCGACCACCTCCTCAGCTGACAAACTCCCAGCAGAATTCTTGCAAAAAGGAGCTAAAGCCATAGCCTACCCTATTTTTATTCTGATAAATATAACAATAAGTGAAGGAACTGTCCCATCAATCTGGAAAATTTCGCATATCATCCCACTACATAAAGGGGGGAACTCTAATGACTTTTCCAACTTTCGTCCCATAGCTTTACTATCCCCTATTGCAAAAATTATGGAAAAATGCATTCATAAACAACTACTCAACCACCTTCTCCAGAACAACCTACTTGCTAACTGTCAACATGGCTTCAGACCTTACCATAGTACCACCACTGCCCTGCTATCATTCACAAACTGCATCAACAATAATCGCAACAATAATTGTCTTTCATCTGCAGTCTTCATTGACCTATCCAAAGCTTTTGACATGGTTAACCACCAACTACTCTTTCATACACTAAATTCTCTTTCACTTGATCCTCTATCTTTGAACTGGTTTACATCTTACCTTGATAATCGTCAGCAGGCTGTACTCTGGCAAAATAAACTATCTAATCACCTTCCTATCTCCCTCAGTGTCCCACAAGGCTCCATATTAGGCCCACTCTTATTTTCCATCTTCATTAATGACCTGCAAACAGCTATTCAATACTCCACCTGCATTCAATACGCAGATGACTCTACCATAATCTGCTCAACCATTTCTCAAACTGAACTTCAGTCTCTTACCCAAAAAGCATTCAACACTGTAGAACTTTGGTTTTCTCACCACTGCCTCCTTCTAAATCCCCCCAAAAAACTAAATTGCTACTCTTCACACCAACCCGAAAGTCCACCTCTTTACATTTCAATCTCACTCCTAACAATGGTACTCTTATCTCTCCTGACCCTACCACTAAACTGTTAGGAATAACAATAGACAACAATCTAAACTTTTATACTCACATAAACGCTACAATAAAGTTAGTTAACAAAAAACTGGGATCCCTTTACAGAATTAAATCCTATCTTACACCAGGAGCTAGGTCCGCTAGAGCCAGAACTCACCTAATATCCACTCTGCTTTACGCCTCTCCCATTTATACCAATCTCTCTAAAAACAACCTCAAGAAACTGACAACATCCTATAATAATATTGCTAGATTTGCTACAGGCTCTCCTTTCAGAACCCATCACTGTATAAATCTTAAACAATTAAACTGGCTTCAATTTCTTAACCAGCTTCAATTTCACCAGCTTACAATAGCCCATAAGACCCTGTATCAACCTAGCAATACTCCAATACTCTCTAGCCTCATTACACCATATAATAATCTCAAAAATCTACGATCCTCAAACAAACTGCTGATTAATACTACTAAATCCAACAACTCAGCAGGTGACTCCTTGTTCTCTAACTCTGTAGGAAAACTATGGAATAAACTCCCCTCTGAAATCACATCTCAGACTTCTCTCTCACTTTTTAAAAGGAATCTAAAACTATATCTCAATAATCACTGGCTATGCACCTGTACTAACCCTGACTAAAACTTCTCCTATTCACTTATCTCACCCCATCCTATAGTAACTACCTTTTATGTATCAATAAACTACATTATTGCATATAACATATATGTATACTATATCTCTGTACCTTACAAAATGACCATGGTAATTCTAATTTGTTCTATTTGTATAAAAAAAAAAAACATTTTTTTGTGATAATTCTGTTCTTTCAATATCTGTATAACTTCTATTTTAACTTTGTATAAACTCTGTACAATTTCTTGGGGCTTTTCTCCCTGGGCCTCTACTGAAAATGGACATGTCTCCAGCTAGACTAGCCTGGTCAACAAATGTAAAATAAAATAAAATAAAATAAAATAAAATAAATAAATAATACAATCATTTGCATGCTCTGATATGCTATTTATAACCTTATTCAGATGCACTACCCATGTGTCTGACGTCTCCATGGTTTTTCACATTCTGTACATTGCCAATACCTTTGCTAATTTGCACTGCGCAACGTGTTAAATGTTTATGAATTTCTGCCATTGTCTAGGCTGATTTAAGCAAGGACAATGAAACAGTGACCTCAGCAGAGCAGAGTGCTAAGAGACAGATGAAACATTCCTCATGATGTTTGATCTAACTCCTTCACAGGCGATAATAGTGGGGACTGTTGGTGAGGCAGATTCTGTCTCTTTTGCTAACATTTTTTCAGAGGATTAGGACCTTCATACATTTGACAATAACAGAATGCTGTTGTATGTGCCTTCTGTGAAAGTTGGGTGCTGGGCTGGCAACTCGACACTGTAAAAATACACTGCCAGTCAATAGTGGACAGGTGATCCGCTGTGGCAACCCCTAACTGGGAAAAGCCGAAAGTCAAAGAATGCTGTGGAATGTTCTCTGATACTTCATGAAAGGCTACAGGATGAAGGTTGGTCTCAACTCAACATTTTAACTTTTTGTGTGAATTTGCCAGACTTAGTTGACAGAAATCAACATAACATGTGTATTGTTGGTTTCTCTAGACTTCTATCCCTGCTGACGTTATGAAAGAATTCTCTCCAAATGTTGCCTGTGTATTAATGCAGACCATGGGTGTGTGTGGATTTTCCAAGTTATATACTAAAGCATTCTGGATAAGAGTTTTGGCTTTAGTAAATGCAAACCACTTTCGTTTGTTGCAAGGTTATGATATAACGTATACAACCAGTATACCTTCTCAGTTATAGAATATTAACCCATACCTTACTTATTTAATTTTTTGTTTTTCACCAGGTGATAGACCAAGCAGTAGGACTTTCTCTAGATGCACCACAGAGCAAAACCAGAATTACAAAGCACAAAATACAAGTGCAACAAAATCATGACACACATAAAAACACGATAATGTGCAATATCCAGAAACTGGCAATGAAATGAACTCAAACATTTGCAGACCAGTAACACTTCTTAGAGATACAGCTTAGGTGGACAGAAAGAAAGGAAGGTTAGAAGTAGTTCTAGTGTGATTCTGTTTAGCTCAATTTTCCTTAAAGGCACAGATATTATTTACTTTAAAGAGGGAATTGTACCTCAAAATGTATTAGAGGAAACAAATGTCCTACTCACTAGAATTTGTTGATTTCTACTCCAAGAAAAGTTTAGAATGCCTGTGGAAGCAAATCTAAAGTTATGTGTAGGACCAGATTTTAGAAAAGATGGCTACATCGGGCATCATTATAGATGTATACATCTGACAGTTCGAATAACATAGAAGTCTGCAATTTGCTGTAGTGAAATGGTTAATACTGCTGTTCAGAACTATTTTTTTCATGTTTGGATCCTTGCAGGGTCCCTTCTGTACGTCTGCATCTTTCGATTCACCCTCCTTGGGAATGCTTCTTTTTTTTTCCTAGATGCACTGGTTTCCCCTGCATATCCCAAAGGTATGTTGTTAGGCAAAATGTTAGTTTTATATGCTGTCCATAAGTGCAGCATAACTGAATCTGTGCATATGTCCTGGGATGGACTAGTGCCCCATCCAGGACCGGTTCTTACATTTGTGCCCATTGCTTTCCTGAGTAGGTTTCAGCTCCATGATGTCCTGAATAGGCTACATTTATCAGAGAATAAATAAATGCTCTGCACTTTACACAATGTAAGGAAATGTAATAATGATCAAAAGATGGTGAGAAGAAAACTAGTCTGCAAGCTATATTAACAAAAATGTGTTGTGAGTTACAGTTTTTGATAATTTTTTTAATCAGAAACACCACATGTGACAGGTCTGGGGTATTGCATAATATGTAGCATGCCGTTATGAAGGTACCTAAGAAGCAGAATGTTAGCAGCTTCTGGGTATTTCATCCTAAGGTCATCCCAGCATGGCTGTTACAAATGCTCTTGCACTAGGGATTACCTTGATCTCTGGAAATTGGCACATAAATGGCTGTAAAGTGTCATAAATTATTGTAGGAATGCAACTGTATCTGGTGTACAGATATCAGGCATAATCTGCATCATCGTTCTGAATGTAAAATCCAGATGTTCAGTGAAAAAAAGACTTGGATACAGGATAGTGTTTATCCTGTGAAAATTCTAGCCAACATATGATACTATAGGCATATCTTGGCTTATAAGTAGTATTAACAGATAATATGTTGCTTAACCCTTGTCAAATGTGTCTGTTACTTAGGTAATTGACAGGGTGTTTAATGTCTTTATGAATAATATTTTTTTTTTTGAAATTATAAACATGTATATTGACATATTGGAAGTTCAAGATTTGCTTATATGATTCCTGGGGTCTATATTATATCCTCAAACACTTAAAAAAGCGAACGCTGATTGATCAAACTTATTTCTGCGAAACTGCAAAATATCGAAGCAGCAGAAACTCAAATTTTTTCCTAGGGAAAGAATTTGGTTGTCCGTTTCTGTTGCTTCGATATTTTCAGTGTTATGGTGGAAAGTTACCAGTCGGATTCAGGTAG
Organism: Protopterus annectens; assembly: GCF_019279795.1. Lineage (NCBI taxonomy): Eukaryota > Metazoa > Chordata > Ceratodontiformes > Protopteridae > Protopterus > Protopterus annectens. The sequence continues at coordinate 1,357,352,200 of NC_056745.1, forward strand.
GTGTGCGATTGTGTGGATGTGAGTGTTAGGGTGATTTAGGTGAGTTAGGGTTAGGGCTCGGGTTAGGTGTGTGTGCAATTGAGTGGACATGAGGGTTAGGGCGGATTTAAGTGAGTTAGGGTTAGGGAGCGGGTGAGGTGAGTGTGCGATAGTGACGGACCTTAGGGTTAGGGTTTGGGTTAAGGTAAGTGGGTAGTTAGTGGTGTGTGCATAGTTTAGTGTAGGGTTATGTATCAGATTTTAGGTGTATGTGTGTGGATTTCTGTTTGTTTGGTGTGCTTGTGTTGTGTGTATGTGTTTTGGATCAGTGATTTTTTTTCCCTGGGAAAAAAATCGCTGATCTGACAGTTCGAGATTGTAAGCTTTCGCTTAAATTAGGTCGATCAATCAGTGTTTGCTTTTTTAAGCATTCGATGATATAATATAGACCCGATTCCTGAAGCTATGAAAAATTAAATGTGACACCCAAGAAATAATTAATTCTGAAAGCCTCAGTCACACGTTAAAAGCATTTTTTGTAGGGAGCAAGCCCTCTTGCATCCCCGAATTTGGGGGGACTGCATCTTCACACCTGTATAAACTTAAATTTTGAAAGCCTCAGTCACAGTTAAA
>NC_056745.1:1357353571-1357401071 GCF_019279795.1 Protopterus annectens
TGATGTTAACCATGTTAGTAATACTACAATGTTTTATTCAATGAAAGCACTATAAATCTTTAATGCTTGTTTATCTATTTTCATCTAAGTATGGCTTTTATGTCTTGTTTACAGGCACATATTAAGTCTAGATTATGTAAGTGCCTATACCAATACAAACATGTACATGTATACAGAGGCACACACATATGGTTTGGTTGAGATCCTTAAAGTTCCATCATTTTTGAAGCATCCTGTTTAAGCCTGGTCAGGGGTTTTGCTATCTCTTTAGTGACTTTTAATTATTTAATTGTTAAACCATACTTATATTATGAAAGCTGTTGTTTCAGCTATATTTCTATTATATATATATATATATATATATATATATATATATATATATATATATATATATATATATATATATATATATATATATATATATATATTATATATATATATATATATATTGACTTATGAAATAATTAGCAGTAAGCAATGAAATACATGATATAACCCATACATATCTGATTCTTAAATGTGCACAAACAATTTATATACTGTGACATACTATATATTACATAATGAAAAATATGTCATTAAATAATGATAAATGTATTGGTTCTTAACTGTTTTTGATACAAACATATTGTTCTAATGTAAAACTTCAAAATTCAAAATAGTAATAATAAACAAATCACAAGCAAGACAGCTGCCGGTAAAGGAATGACACCACTGACACCAGATCTAATGAATAAGCATGGTAGTTGATTTGCTTAGACTGATTAATTGTGTTTTTAGTTTCACTGGATGAGCTTGCACATTTACTGTTGTAGTTCTTATGTATGATGTTTGAATCTGATGAAGTTCCATGCCAACAAAAGTGCTTTTTCATTAAATCTGGTGTCAGCAGTGTCATTCCTTTACTGGCAATTGTCTTGCTTGTCGTTTGTATATTGTTCTCATGTGATAAACAAGCTAAAGCTTATATATCAGGAATGTGACTTTAATTTGTAAGCTGGAAGAGTGTACTTGCCATTAAGGCAGGGCAGCACAAGCATTACTGAGTGAAAACATCTGTGGAAAAAAATTTAAAACAAAGGGTTGTAGCCTAACAAGTCAGAGACACCTGTCAGTGCCGGGGGAATTCTTGTGTTTGAAAAGATATTTATGTCTCAAAACTGAGGGAGAATTGCTGGGGAGAGTTGTTTTCCTTTTGACACAGGAGTATTCATGAGAAGAGACATTTGCTCTTGGTACAGTAGAGGAATCTTTCCAAGAGTGGTGAATCCCCAGTCTTGTTTTTTTCCCATCTGAAGGATTTGCTGGAAAATTACATGAGAAAAGTAAAACTTTTGTCTTTCTGTTCATGAGAAAAACTCTTGATTTTCACTTTTCACTGTAAATAAGGTGAATAACAGAAATACAATCACCAAACAGCACCCGAATAGCCAGTAATCCAAACAACGATGCAGTAGGTGAAACGATGAAGCCACAGAGAAGGAACGGATGAGATGAAAAACGTAATAGTTTTAAAACAGCTTTAGCTTTCAGCAACACTCAGCACATGTTAGTTCCGCATTACGTTTTCGTTTAGATATTACTTCATCAGATGTGGGCTCAAAGGGAAATCAACAGACTTATAAAGCTACTTTCTGCTGACATCATTTAATTGATCAACCAATGAAAACATTAAAACCCATTTCAAATGTTCCCAAAGGGAAAAGGAAAAAGTATACATTAAAACCATTCATTAAAATTAATAAAAAATCATGACAAACATATATAAATTTCATTACAGGCATTAATTATTTACATATTATATGCATTGATACAAAATACTAAAACCTCTAAATAAATTTAATTACTATGTTAAAAAATGACTATGTTAAAAAATGACAGGTTCCTTTTTCAATTGACGTAAAGTTATATATAAGATATTGAGTATAATAGGAAACCTTTTCATAGAAACATAAGATGTGGAAGGAGTAAAGATGTACAAACTGATAAACTGTGTACATATTCTAAAATTTATTCTCAGACACAACAGATTATAAATATAGTTACAAAAGGTTTACTATTAAAATGTTGAAAGGAAAAATTATTTCCGTTCGACACACCGAAAAAAAAAAAAATGAAAGTCAAAATGTTGAACAAGGCACAATGTCAAATCAGCTGAAAGAATTCAGCAGATTCGACAATGTTGCTGAACAGATTAAGTGATGTGCATATAGGAGCTCAGGTAAAGGAAACTCCTATTCTTAACATCACGTTTTTGCAGGGGGGTTTCTGCACCCCCACACCCTCTGCTAACTATATATTCCAACTCCAAGATCGTACTACTATGAGGAAAGGGATGCATTTCTCTAACTGCACCGTACCGCGATCTCTGTACAGTACTTCCAAGTTTATATCAATGAATACACTGTGCATTTGCTGATATAAATTTTCAAACACAGAGATGTTCAGCAGGATGGAAATTCGAACATCCATGTTTCGAGTTTCAATCTGCGAAGCATCTCCATTCGACCTTTTAATGGTAAAACATTACAAAATCTTATGCAAAACAGTTTGGCTCCACAAAGGGGGTGATTAGTTGTCCTAGTGCCATCTAGGTAATCTCATATACTGGAATCAAATTAGATTATATTGAAAAATAGCTATGCAAACTGGATCCAAACAAAGCACATGGAGGAGACGGAATTAGTAGTAATGATCTGAGAACACTTCAGCAAGAACTTATAGTACCATTATATCTATTATTTACTAGGTCATATAAATATTGGGAGATTCCTCAAGATTGGAGACATGAACGTATTAAATCTGTCTTTAAGGGAAAGGAGAGAATGACATACCCACAGTCATATAGACCCTTAAATCTACTTTCATGTTGTAGAAAAATAATGGAGAAGGTAATATTGGCTAAGTTATTGTCAGAACTGGATAGGCTGGGACTTGAAACCATATATCAGCATGCATATGTTGAGATGAGATCTAGTACTACCTGTAACATGATGTTCTATAACAATATAATAACAGCTATGAATGAAAACTTGTGCTGTGATGTAATTTATATAGATTTAATTTCAACATTTGACAGTGTCATACACAAAATACTTATCAATAAATTAGAAAAAAATAGGTATCGATGTACTTTTGATAAGATGGATAACTGCATCGCTTACAAATAGGACATGGCAAGTATCTTACAGCAAATGGACAGGTGAAATTCTTGGTTACAATCGGGGTGTCCCACAAGTCTCTGTCTAGGCACTTACTTGTTTAGATTGTATCTTTCAGACCTAATTTTTTCTTCTGAGGTGTTGTACAGTCTATTTTCAGATGACCTAAAACTGGGTGAACAGATTACATGTCTTACAGATAAGGCATGTCTGCAAAAGAACTTGACTAACTTGATAATTTGGGCACAGGAGAATATTATGTGATAAATACATCAAAAAATAAGAATGAGATTTGGGAGACATAAATTGAAAGGTGAATATTTAATACAACACACAGTGATTAAAACTGTAGACTCCTTTAAGGATCTGGATATATGGGTAGATCCAGCTTTGAGTTTTTCTAATGATAGCAACCAATTGGTTAATAACAGTTATATAACTATAGGTTGCATAAACAGATTTACAAAGTATAGGAAATCAAAAATGATTATGTTATTGTTTGTTAGTTACATTAGACCCAAACTTGAGTATGGAATAACAATATGGAAACATTATAAAAAAACAAGCATTAATAAACTGGAAAGAGTACAGTGGAACTATATCAAGGGCATCCATGAATGTGAAAATTTAAGCTATTTTATAATAATAATTTGTGATTCAGAAACATGTTAGTAACAATGAGGAAAGACCTCATTATTGGCTAATTTGCATGTCCCTGAATCACTCTTAACTACTGCTTGTGCTATTTAGCACTTTCCTGCAGTAGTTAACTCTGCTGGCCCATGCATCATTTTGACACAGGTACCTCCATTGCCTCTCACACACAAACACACACAGGCTCACAGACACACAAACACACATAGACAGCCTGCATACTTCTTACCTTTCCTTAAGTTGTCAGAATGTCCCTGATGTCTCTTCTTCTGTTCATGTACCTAGCCTCAAAAATCATGGATTTTTACAGTCAGTTATTAATGCAAGACATTACAGCTTCATTCTTCCTAGTGTTGGTAATGTATAAACTTGAAGCTAGACCTTTTGATCTGTTTATCATTTAACTGAGACCATATAATAATATGAATATTCTCTGTCTGTCTGTCTGTCTGTCTCTCTCTCTCTCTCTCGAGTTATTTTAGTATTCTTTTCAGATTTGTCCTGACCCCCCCCCGAATGGACACATACCCACCCCTCTCAACAGTCTGTCCATAATTTTACAGGATGCTCCAGTTGTTACCTCTTAAAGGTGCCCTGTCCCTCTTAACTCACAGACTGTTGCAGTAATTGAATAATGCTACAGATTAGAGTTTTATGCTTTTTATCATAAAAAGTACTCCTATACTAACTGATTAGTTAATAAATATCCCAGCTATCTCTTATTAAAGAATATTGGACCTAATTACTATAATATAAGAAACAGTAAAATGTTTAACAGGTGGTCACCTAGATCTTCCACGAAGAGACTAAGACTAAGTTCCCTGGATTCAGATTAAAATGCTTCCCTATCATTCTAGTCCATAAAATGGGTTCATCACATTGCATCATTTCCTTTCTACAGAAAATAAGATTACATCCGACTACATTTAAAGAACAAGATTTTTGAATTTAGAACCTCACATGGAGTGGAGTAGCTCCTCAGGAGCTAGCTCTTTCCCTCATCCAGAAGCAATAGAAATTTCCAGTGCACATAATCTTACATACATCTCTTAATGATCTGCAGTTTAATATCTGCTTTCTTTTCACATTCTAGCCATCCACATCTTTGAAGTACACTGCAGTTGCATTTTATAGCCCTAGGCAGTGCAAGAAATACATGAGATTATATTTTACATTTCAAACACTAGATTCGTGCATTTCACTTCCTTTATTCTCTTTTTACATTTATGACTGAAAAGGCCACAGTTACACACCTTTTTCAGACCAAATGTCTTGCTAGTATCAGAAAAAAAAGAAAAATACATAGAGCCCTTGAATCATTTTTCCTTACTATAACACCCCCAGAACTACAATTCTTGCCCCAAAAATCCTCACTCAAGTCTTCTGGAGGCATCCCTTAATCAATGAAGTTTGAAACAAGTATGCAGTCTTTTGGTACATTCCTTAACATCTTTTCTAGCGAGACCATCTGCATTATCATTAGCAGTGTCATGACTATGCTGAATATAGAGGATTATGGCCAGATCTCTGACTGTAACCATACTGTTGTGTGTTCAAGACTTGGATGCCAGGAACTTTCCCCTCAATATGGAAACTTGAGAGGTGAATCTTGGCATTCTTATGAAGAATATATGATATTAGTTTACAATTGAAGATCCAAATATAATTCTTTGTAATGCATGGAGATTTATCTGCTCCATGTACTACTAGCTACAGAAAGAAAGAAAGAAAGAAAGAAAAAGAAAGAATGAGAAAGAAAGAAAGAACGAAAAAGAAAATGCAAAGTATTTTGCTGGCTTTCAAAGCAGGTAAAGCACTTATCACTGTCAAACAGACAGCAAGACCTATTATGATAAGGTTTTCAAACTAAGTCAGGGGCAGATTGTAGAAATAAACAGCAGGCAGAAACAAAGGTGCTTTGACTTCTGCTATTGTCATTTCTTAGTGTGTGACCTGATCTTAGCAGTATTTAAGGGGGTGCTTAACAATTGCTAACATTGGGTCTTGCACTATTGAAGTGCTTAAACAATTTATCTTTTTCCCAATATTAGAAACTAATCAGGATGCTCCATGCACTACAGTTTTGCTATAGGATGGCAGGACTTAACTCTTTTAAAACTTTCCATTATGCCTGCTTACTCTAAGTAACCATTATAAAGGGTTTTTGTCTCTAATCACAGTTAACTTTCTGCAATGCTGGTAGGGTTGTAACTTTTGAATATTCAGAGTATATCCAGAATCCTTATCTATGGCTGCTTATGCTTTCTCCTTAGGTTGAAGTCTGAGGATCAAGAGCACAGTGGAGGTGTTCATCTTCCTCAGGAATCCTAAGTATAGCCCCTGCCCATATTTAAAAATGTCTACCTGAAAAATTAAGTATCGAGGTGCTACTTACTGTGATGGATCCGAAGTCTTCTTAAGACAGTCAGTCTTGCTGGCTGGGTTCTGCTGAAATTAAAGCTTAGTTATAATTGCATTCACAGTATGCTGCCCACAGAAACTTGCAGAGTGGACACTGATGCAGCACCTAAAACTCTGTCACTTGAAAAACAGTAACCAATAAAAGACTTTTTATAACAAATCACACAAACTACTGTTGCAGCTTTAGGTACTGTTCTACTTTACTTTTCAAACAGCATGGATGATATGAGAGATGCAATACAAAAGAGTATCTCTAACAATGCTATCTGCTATAGTCTCTTTATAGTAGTTTTACATCCTGTTTTTCTCCATTGTACTCTATTTTAGACTTTGTATGAGAACATCTGTTTGCTGGTGTTTGCAGAAAAACATGTTTTCATCATGTAATACTGATATTGTCAAAGGAAACACCTTGTGGAAAAACACATTCAAATGCTGACTTGACCATTCACACGTCCTTGGTTAACAGTGTCATATGATAGAAACATGTCCTGTTGTCCATTCTTTAAAGAAGCTGCATACATCCTGTTTTTCACATTTTTGCTCTTACTGACAATGTGAAATGCATACATCCTGTTTTTAAGTCTGTAAGAAGTCAGCTTTTTTGCTGACAGTGTGAAATGCATACATTTTGCTGATTCTGTAGGAGACATGTCCATTAAGCAAATTCCTTATTTTTCAAGCCACAGTCATTTAGTATGGATGCTAATCACATATTGCTAAACTCTATTTCTACATTTAAAAAAACTTTATTTTATGCCTTATTTATGTTACATATTTGTAGCAGAATTACTTTCAACCTTTTATTCACTTTTAAATATACTCTAACAATTGCCTCTTTTATTTTAAAACATACTGAAAACACTTTATACTGATATGTATTTTTATCAGATTATATAGAAACACATTAAGAAACAAAACCTTTAGTCTTCTATTGATACAAGTCAAATGCAATTTTACATAGTACAATGATATCAAGCATTACTACTAAAACTGAATGTATTTAACAACTTTTTCTTTTGCAGACCATTCTGTGAAAATATTTTATCAGTTATGAGCTGTGTCTGCTTTAGCTTTAACTTGATTAATTTATTCTTTTGCAATCATAGAATTTCATTTATGACTTAGAACTCTTTTATTAACTCTTTGCAACTGTTGAATTAACTATTTACTTTTATTAATCATTTTATACCAAAAGATTAGAAATAGGCTAATATCTATAAGAGACAAGAACTGTGTGCTACTGCAAATGTTGTTTGGTGCTAAAAATATATAGTTTTAATGTAATTTTAACCAAAACATTGTGGTCATATTTCTGAACTGTCCATTAACACCTTGGCTGACAGTGAAGTGAACATATTAAACACATTGGTAAAGTATTGAACTGGGCTTAGATAATAAATATTTGAATATAATTACTTTAGCATATTTAATACTTGAGGATTAAAAAAAACATGATTTATACACTAAAGAATGCTATGCACATATTAGTCCATTAGCTGTATGAGTACAATATTTTAATATAATATTCCTCTAACTGGGGTAACCAATACTAGTACAGATAAAATGATGGTCCAAAAAACAGTGATAAAATTACAATTAGTAATAAAATTACAACTTGACAAATTACTTTTGAACTTGTTACTTTACAATGTGTCCTATACAGTATATATTTATGCAAACTGTTTGGTACTCATGCATTTCAATCTAGTAGGTACCCTGGACCCATTTTTTTAAACATGGTTTTCCACACATATTTATTGCTAGACATTAATTTCATTTGTACTGTATTATTTTGTATTTGTACATACAAAGACTGTAAAGTGCACTTAGTCCAATCTACAAATTTGGTAAAATTAACAGGAAGAATCTTGGACTAGTAGAATTGCCACCAAAGGCATGATATTAAACTACATATCCAGCAATTAGAAACATTTATGCTTTTTGCATACCAACATTGTCTTGCCAAAAACATATTAAAAATACATTAATAATTAGCATAATAGCTATTATCAACTTACAAAATATCTTAACCTGTCAGGTGTAATCTGTATACCAGTATTTCTAATGCACTAATACCTGTTTACCCCCCGAAAGAGTATTGTCAAGAATAAATGAGATATTATTTCTTCCTGTAGCTTTATTTTAGACCCTTTTGCAATACTACTCACGCATTCAGTGTAATACTGAGAAAGTACCCCTCCCCTGTAGTATTGCAGTATTGTTTATTTGCTTTATAATGTATGTCAGCCCAACACTGTGGTTAAACATGTGCTTTATTAGGTTACTAATAAACTATGGACCTTTGTCTGATTTGATCATTATTTGGCTGCTTTTAATGACAGAATATATATTTTTTGTTGCCTTTGGTGTCTACTACTAGTAGTTATTTTTACCCTCCTGTATACTTTATTTGAACTGTATGTATACTATAGCCCATCTGCTGGCTATACTTGATGTAACTGAGGTTTTTTACTTTTGACATTTACCTACAAACAGATTATCAGTGACATATGTGCACAATTGTCATGTTTTATTACAATTACCAAATAATGTTGCATGTAAACATTTAACAATTATGTTTTAATAACAATAATGTTTTAGAAAAACTCAAGCCACTTGAATGGCAATCAGTCTGGTTTTTTACCTTATCTTTCCAACATTTTCTGTAACTAGTCATACAGTCTAGGAAGGTCTAAGCTCACATTTTAGACTCTGTAGGCCATAGTTAACCCTTTTAGCATTTTTCCTTTAATTATTTGTTAATACAATTGCAATTTGATAGTAAAATGCAGTTATAAAACATTTAGAATTATAATAAGTGTTTGTGATTTGCATAACTATGCATTTATACTACATAAATAAACATTATTTTACAATTAGCTTACATATTTTTGTAATTTGGATTTCAGTATTTTTTTATTTATTTAACTGCCCTGCCATTCATTTTTTAAAGACTACTTGACTAATACCATCTGTGATTTTATTTCTTTTTAAAATTCAGAACTTTAACTGTTTGGTATCGTGTTACTATACAATTATAAAAAAATGTAAAAAAAAAAAACAAAATAGATATTGGATTAACTAATACATGTTTATATTTACATTGTTTATATTTGCTGTTATCTGCCTTTTCTTTTGTGCATTATAAACAGATGTACATTAGATGAAAAGAAAATATATGCATGTCAATCTTGTGACTTCAGATTTTTATTGTTATTAACTATTTTTCTTTGATTTTTATGCACTAGAATTATTTTGTTTACCTTTTGACTATGCTATGAGAATGGCAGTCATACACTCTACTTTACTGTAGTACTGATAAATATCTTGCTTTAATTGAATGAAAGTAAAACATTTGGGAATGATTTATCCATACATCAGATCCTGCTATGTATGCTTAATCATTTTCAAAACATAAACATATTATGAAATATATCTCTTTTGTACAGATCAGCTGTAGTTTCCTGCTCTTTTGCAATGTTTTTAATGGCACTGTGACTTTCTGCAGACTCAATCTGGATTCAGACATCTGAGAAACTTTACCACTACTAGCTGCATAAACTGGAGTACCTCTGTTTAGGATTTACACATATGTACAAATGTTAGTTACTGCAATTTGACTGAAGTGACCCTCTGCAGGGCTTACCACTCCCTCTGTGTTTGAATACAGGCTAGCTTGCCACTGAAAAATTAATTATAAGGTGCTGCTTACTGTGATGGATCCGAAGTCTTCTTAAGACACTCAGTCTCGCTGGCTGGGTTCTGCTGAATTCAAAGTTTAGTTATGATTGCATTCACAGTCTGTTGCCCACAGAAACTTGCAGAGTGTACACTGATGCATCACCTAAAACTCTGTCACTTTAAAAACGGTAACCAATAAAAGATGATTTATAACAAAGCACATGAACTACTGTTGCAGCTTTAGGTACTGTTCTACTTTACTTTTCAAACAGCATAGATGATATGAGAGATACAATACAAAAATATCTCTAACAATGTTATCTGCTATAGTCTCTTTATAGTAGTTTTACATCCTGTTTTTCTCCATGGTACTCTATTTTGTACTTTGTATGAGAACATCTGTTTGTTGGTGTTTGCAGAAAAACATGTTTTCATCCTGTAATGCTGATATTGTCTTTTAAAGAAACACCTTGTGGAAAAACACATACAAATGCTAACCTGATCATTCAAACTTCCTTGGTCAACAGTGTCATATGATAGAAACATGTCCTGTTGTCCATTCTTTAAAGAAGCTGCATACATCCTGTTTTTCACATGTTTGCTCTTACTGACAATGTGAAATGCATACATTTTTGCTGATTCTGCAGGAGACATGTCCATTAAGCAAATTCCTTATTTTTCAAGCCACAGTCATTTAGTATGGATGCTAATCACATATTGCTAAACTCTATTTCTACATTTAAGCAAGCTTTTATTTTATACCTTATTTATGTTACATATTTGTAGTAGAATTACTTTCAACCTTTTATTCACTGTTAAATGCACCCTAACACTGTCTGTGCAATAACTTCTTAACTATTATCAGAACTGGCTAATATAGGTGTTGACTGTTCCACCTGGTTTGCGGAAAAAACTATCCCAAACTTCCTATAATACTGTTCAGATCTCCTGCACCTTGCTAAGATTTAACTTTTGGGACAGAGCTACTGCATCCACTGAGGTATCAGATCAAACCTTTCCAGGAGAACTACACCTAGATCCCCCTTTGGTTCCTCTTGCATCTCTGTGTAGATATTAAGTACCAGGGCAACTCTGTCATGGTAGGGATTTATCATATTAACATAGTAGAATTTGTACTTCTGATTCCTACCTGGCAACTACGCTGTGTAGATGACACTGCTCACCCTTTTCTCAGTGGAGAAAAGATCCTCCCAGGCTAATTGCAGCATGTTGTGCTTAACAGGACTAAGCACCTTTAGCTGCTGCCATACAGAATATTCTTTGTATCTGTCTGTCCTGTCAAAACTAATGTTTTGCTGCTGTTGTGCCTGAGCCAGGTGCTCCTGGGCTATCAGCTTAAGTTCCCTAAGATTAGTCCTGAAGTTTGCAGGTTGTCATGCAACAGACGCACACAGGTCCTGCAGTACTGTGTTATACCTTTTGCAATCCCAAGGCAATAAAAAGCCAATATAAGCTGTCTTTTATTATACTTTCTGCCTTATGGCCTTTAAAGGGAATTTCATGGGTTATGGCCAGAAGTGCCTGTTGGTTTACCCAGGGTACTACCAACTGTCGTTTTACTTCTCCCTTTAGCCCTCCTTCAGGATTCCATTCCCTGAACAACAATATTTTGTCCCAGTATACAAACTCCCTCTGCTCTGACCTTCCATTTCCCAGTCTCCTTGCCAGCCTACCTAACTCAAGTCCTGTAAAATGAGGTCTTAGAGCTGATTCTATCTCAACTCCTCTTTGAGAATTCTCTACAGCTCCCCTTACAAAGGAAGTCTGGTATCATCTGTCAGTGGTGCCTGAAGTTCTGGCTGACTACTATCAATGACCTCTCCTCTTAATGTATCACCCTCTAAAGGAAATGCAGTTGCATTCATCTTCACTTCCCTGTTCACTGCTGCTGATCAGCCTCCCTCTGAGGTATCCATATTACAAACCAAGTTGGAGGTACTGGCCCTTGCTAAGTTTATCCAATTGCATTCCCTATATGACTATCTCCATGTCTGACCAAATGTGATAGAACACACACAAGGTACTGCATTGTCAAAGTCAATCCCTAATAAAACATCACCAGGAATAGGTTCAGACACAGATACCTGCTGACTCCCTTTCCCCCTTATCAATCCTGAAAAAAATCTCTTCAAAATTAGCTGAAAAAGGTTTCCACACATGTTCTAACTGGAATGGACTGCCCTCTCAAGCAATGCTGTCTGACCTCTGAAGGCTTAACTATGATTATGTCTAAGACTGTGACCTTTTTTGCAATGACATCCTTCTTGTCAACCAGCATAGTATATGGACTTTTGTGGTGGGTGCAGCTATTGCCTCTTGATAAACCACAACTGTCATTGTGCTAGTCCTGCTTGATGCTTCCTGAGACCTTTGTTATTAATCCATCCCCACTTTAGTGGATAATGAGAGCATACATGCCCCATTTAGTTTCATCTGAAACATCTAACTCCAAATTCTAGGTGTGTACAAGAAACTGTGGCATCTTCATTTTTCTCTGTAACCTACTGTGATAGTCCATACTGTCCTCTATGGGGTCTGTTATATCCATGTGCAGTGCTGGATGCCCCAGTTCTATGCAGTGGCACCCTGCTAGCTAGTTAGAAGTCTCAATTCATCACCCCCCAATCTGGCAAGCAGATTCTCAGGCAAAGTACTGAGACCTTTTTCCCTGGCCAAAACATCTGTGAACATTTCAGATATGGTGACCTTACATCCACTTATCCATTTTTAAAATAAATACTCATTTCTGTGCTATATTTATTGACGTTGTCACCTGCCTTTCTTCTATTCTCTTTAAATTTATTTATGTATGGCTCTGGTGTAAATTTAAAACAAGCAAGAAAACATTCTTTAATTTTCGTATAATTTAAACAATCAGCATCACCTAGTTTAGCAACTACATTCATAACTTTATCCATGACGAAGGGAGTAAAAAAAACTCACTCACTACCCTTGGTCAATTTGGTTCTGACTACACACCCTTTGAAACACCCTTATAAAACAAACTAAATTATCACCCTCTTTATTACTGATGAAGAAATGTTGCCCTGACCTGGGCTTCTAGGGTTTGGCTTTCCTCCTCCCCATGGCTCATGTATCTCTAGCAAAGGATGATGACCTTTCACCTTTCAATCATGCTGATACTGCTTCCCTTTTTCTTCTGCCTGCACCTCCCACATTCTCTTGGCTACTGCAGGCTTCATAATTCTCATTTCAAGTGCCAGGCTCTGTAATTCCAGTTGGGTGTTGAAGTGTTCCTGCGATGAAACAGATTGCCCTTTGTCTACCTCTTGCACACCAACAGCTCCTGATAGTCTGTCTTCAGGCCACCTTCCAGATGCACACAAAGCTGAAACCATTACATCTTTGGACATATTGTCACGATGGATTTATTCTGCTTTGCATTACGTTGATAGTTGTGCCTCACACATTTTTTCATAATGGCAGGAGTAATTTTCTGCCTGTTTTATTAAACTAAAATAGCAAAAAATAAAATAACTGTTGCTTACCATTAAACTGCTACTTATTTTAACTTGTGGCTGGGAGGGTATATACATACCTTTGGTAACAAAGGTGTTTAGGCTGAATAAGTTAAACTGTCATATCCACACCAACCGCCCATCAGTAATGTGATGGATTAGGTGATGCCACTTCTATCAAAGTGTCACATATGACCACTTGACCAGGTGATGCAAATGGGTTTAAATCCCACCATTGCTATACAGTTCTGAAGAAAGGACCCACTTCATGCAAGAAGGATGTCTTTCAATTCACACCATTGGTACCCAACTGATTACAATAGAAGAAAGAATATGTACACAAAACTAACTCAACAATTGAACCACAGAATGCAATCTGCACAGCTCCAAGAGCATAAAGGGAATATACACTGCTGTTCTGACATCCATATTCAAAGCATTTTATTTTATTAATTTATTTTTTTGTTTGCCAGGCTGTGCCCCTTTTCAACAGAGATCCAGGGAGAAAAGTTATACTCAGTCTTGGCTACAGTAACATTACAATTACACAAACTTGCTTTACAAGTTACAATAAAGACTGTAAAGTTGCAGAGACTCTAGTTACTAACATCTTGGTAGTTACAAAAATGCAGCAACAGTCATTGGAGATAACAACTTTAAGTAAAAATGCAACAACCAGTCATTAGGGGTTCCTATCAGCATTTTGAATGTTGAAAACTCTGAATTTAATTTCATCAAACTGAAATGTTCGAAATCTCAGAAGAGCGAACTGACAGAACATCAATTTCTTTCCCAGGGAAAGAAATCAGTGGGCCGATATCAGAGTTTGCTATTTCCTCCACTGTGATGTGGTCTCGGAGTTGGTATATTTAAGTAGGGGGATGTGAGGGGCACAGCCCCCCACATTGGGGGATGTGGGGGGCGAAGCCCCCCATTTCTATCAGGGTTTAAAGGATTACATTTTTTTTTTGCACGGAACACTAATTTCTTTCCCTGGGAAAGAAATCGATGTTCCATCAGTTCGCTCTTTTGAGATTTCAAACATTTCAGTTCGATGAAATTGCATTCTGTGTTTTCAGCATTTGATATGCTGATATAGACCCTTCATTAGATATAATTACATTGAATGCAAAACAAATTAAAGAATAGAATAGGTATTAAAAGGAAGGAAAACTAGAAAAGTTATAAATAGGATGATGTGCAAAGAATAAATTGATTTAGATTAGAAAGAACTAACTAGAGAGGTAGAGAGAGGAGAGGGTGGTCAGAAGGGATGCAGGAGTGTCAAAGTGTATCATTTAGAGGTGTGCCAAGCTCACTGTTTTAATGAGAGGTATATGAGGTACTGGGGTATAATTTTTATATGAAAATGGGAGTTGGTTGAGTGTTTTATTTACTGTATTACTGTTTTAATTTGGGTAAGAGAGATGGTGGTGGATAGGCTTGATGTAGGGTGTCCTACTCTTTGGTCTATCCAGGACTAGATTGCACACAGGCAACTTACAGATTTGAGTCTTTGACCACTTAGCACCCCAAGCTCCTTTCTAGTCACACTGTTAGTGAAACCACAATGCATTTTAGTACCTCTATCTATGGTAACCACCTTTCCCACAAGTTATTAAGATATTCACACACACACACACACACACACACACACACACACACACACACACACACACACACACACACACACACACACACACAGCTCCCAGGGAAGCTAAGCAGAATTCTCCAGTTCCCCACAGTTTTCTTTCTGGCACAGCAGTACTGCCACTACTATGGATTTGGTCAGACACCACCAGCTACCTTTTGCCTTGATTTAGTCAAATATAAAATAATACACATTAATATTTTCACTGGTAGTAGGCCCAAATGATCTAGCTCAGTGGAGACAGGAACCACATCATGTTAACCTACAGTGGTAAATAATAACGTCTTCTCAGATAATAAATATCTATAATACATGTGAAGTAAAGACCAACCAGAAGAGCTTAAAAGTGAAGAAATAAACTTTACTTAAACAATGGAGTTGTAGTTTAAATATACAGAGGAATAAGCAGGTGTACAGCTATGTTTAAAACAAGATTCAGTTATACTGGATAGAATAAGTGAAGATACATCTGATCGATGGATAACAAAATATCATAGCTTTCTCTTACTGAAGAATACTGGACCTAAGTACTCTGAGTTAGAGAAATGCTAAAAATATACATGCAGATCAGCAACACCTTTTACAGATGTTCACCCAGGTCTTTCAAGCTGAGATTAAGCGTCTATATTACAAGATCGAATGCTTAGGTGATGGAACATTTAAACATCGAACTTGTAATATCGAACCCAAAAATGTCGAATGGCACAGGAAAACAAGTTGGTCGGCCTTGGAAATAAAATAACTTTACACCCAAACTAAGTGGGGAGCTTGGCTCCCCATATCCCCCGAAGTGGGAGACTGTGCCCCCCACACCCACCCTAACTAAATACACCAACTCCGACATCGCTCTACAGTAGACAAAATGGCAAAATCCAGCGAATGGCCATGGGAAATCTTTCTCTGCATTAAATCGGCCATTCGTTGTTTTTGCTTTCGATATTACAAGTTCAATGTTTAGGTATTCAATCACTTAAGCATTCTATCTTGTAATATAGGCCCGAGATTAAGACTAAGTTCTCTGATTTTGGATTAAATATTCTAACATTTCAGTCTGCAAGCCAGGGTAATCAGATGACATAATTTCCTTTCTACAGAAAAGTGTCACATCTGACTACATTAGAAAAACAAGACATTCCATTTTAGACATCCCAGTATTCAATGGAATAGTTCATCATGAGCAAGAATAATTACATCAGTTCTTTCCCATACCCAGAAACAACAGCTTTCAACTAACTGCATTTTAATGTCTTTCTTTGTTGATCTTCGTTTAGAAAAAAAAATATGTTGGAATATGTAACCAGAATTATTATTCTCTTGATTTTCAATTGAATTTATTGACACCTTTCAAAACATTTACCTACTAAGCTTGTAAATCATTTAGTTACAAAAGTCCCACCTTTGTGGACAAGAATGACAACTGCTTCATTCCACTCTTGAGAGGCCCATACTAGAGTCTAATGGCTGTAGGAAAAAGAAGGTAATACAATCTAACAAGCTGTCCCTTATATTCAATAGAAGAGTCCTATTTATACCATCAGGACTAGGTGCCTTATCATTACTGATGTAACTTAAGGTTATCTTAACCATATCTTTTGAAATAAGACACAACGCTAGAGATAAGAGTATGGGAAACATTATCCCCAGGATTAGGGGCCTTCCCCAAGCTCTCCAAAGAGTTGTGCAAATAGAAAAACTATTTCACCAGGATCAAATACCATAGTCTCACTATCAACAATTCTAACTGTGGATTTCTGATCTTTACCACAATGTTGCACTATTTAAAGAAGTGGCTTTTGTTATTCAGCACCCTTGTATTTAGTTTTTACTCACAATTCTTTTTAGATTTTCTTACAGCATTCCTAACTTTCATAGTATGCACTTTCAAAAGTATAAGCATTAGTCCGTACATTTTTCCAACACCTTCTCTTTTCTTTAGTAATGTTGTTTATTTCCATGTTCATCCATGGGGCTAAGTTTTCTTGTAAACGATGTTTTACTTTTTAATTAACATATCATGTCACATAACATATTTATTTATTTACTTATTTTTATAAAAAGTGTTCCATTTTTTTCTTCTACCTACTTCCCAGTGCTTCATCTATTGCAGTGAATTGCTGATCCAAATTTAAAGTTTGACCACTTAGTCCATCATTGCTATTTCATAGCCCATCCACCTGTTACTTAATAGGTGTCCTGGAAAGCTTCTGAGCATATAGAAACTTGATATTATCAGCACAAATTACTTGTAGTTGTTTTTGTATATCCTTCCAACAATTCTGATACGCCACAAACCAATTGTCAGCTCATCCAAGTTCTGTGTAAGTTCTTCGCCATTTAGTAAAGTCAAACTCTTGTCTTGTAAAAAAACATGTTTTGACAGTTGTTGCTCTGCTCTAGTCCTATACTTACTCATTCCTCACTCCACAATCCCAGTTTCAGACAAACTTTCCACAATCCCAGTTTCAGACAAACTTTCCAGTTTTTTTCTGCTAACATTCATGCAATGAGACTTGTACATGTAATAATTTTACAAGGTCATGATGAACAAGCTTTCGTGTTTTCACAGAATAAATAAATAAATAAACTTGCAATGCATGAAGCAGCCAATCTCTTCAGGCACTGCAAGATGTCCTAGTTTTCTTTATTAATAAATGTCACATCAGGAAGTGGCTTTGGAATACCAATAGAAGCAGCTTCTTATGATATTGCAAATGTTTTAGGGACCATCTCACTTGATGACATTGTATGTGGCCCTCACATTTTGGAATTAACAGTTACATTTTCCATGAAGACACTGTAGATGCATTTCCCATTTTGGAATTAATATTTACATTATTCAACGGATTAAAAACAGAGTGGCAGATTAATCTCAGTTTATTAGAAGAGGTAATGGAATGGGGTTAATCAGGAATCTGTTCTTGCTCGCCTCCTTTTCCGTTTATTTTTTGCCTTATTATGTGTTCTGGTGGAGTATGACAGGTAACATTTGCCTGTGATAGAAGACAGGCAATTCCATTACTTGTAATAAAAATGGGGCTAGAATACAGTATTGTCTAATCAGTGATACAATAACAAAAGTTAATACATATTTTAGTATTCATTTTGGCAAATCCATTCCATCTTATTGTTACTTTTTGGGTAAAAATCTAATACCTGCAAGATATAAGACTGACAGATCTATGAATGTATGTTGACTTGAATGTTATATTTTACCACAAAACCTTAGCTATGGTTAAACATATATACAGAGATATGTATCTTATGTTAAAACTATTAGAACTACAAACTGTCTTGTTATTTTGCCTTTTGTTACATCATGTATAACTTTTGTTCATACAGCATCAGTCACATAGCCCAGGTGAACAGTGTCTAATGCTGATCTATTAAAAATAAATGGGGCATAATTCTTTGCTTGCACAAACGGCAGGCTAAAGCTCCTGTTCCTATTTTATATATATATCTATGGCTTTTGTGACTGCCTGTATGTTATACTGAAGAAATGCATAAGTTAATCAGATCTGGTTTCTCTTATTCCTGCAGACCAACAACTTCTATCAAAGCATTCTGAGATGTGAGCTGCAGCCAAAAACATTCGGCTTTATGTTCTTTACTTACTGATCTAGCGTAAACATTTACAACTCTTGATTTCCTGAACTTTCCCAAGCTCATTACTGAAGTCTGCGACCTCCTACAACACATGGTGCCTTAATGCAAGGGTGACTATTACACTGAAAGTAAAAACAGCAGTCAGACTGCAGTATGTTTCAGGAGTCATGGTTTGATGCATTTTTTGCAATATTTTTTTTATTTCCATGGTGGCTATTAAAGTCAGCATTATTAATTAGCTGATACTATAACACTGTTTATATATATATCAGAGAAATAGATCAATTAATAGTAAACAAATAAAAAGTGAATTTCTCACATCAATTTGAGGTAACAGTTATAGTTCAAACAATTTACTTAACAGCAGTCATTGCTTGTTTTGTTCAGTTTTAATAGGCATTTACCTGACTCTTGAGTATTTACAATCTCCACTATTTACCTGGTTAGAGTGAACTTTTTCCAGAATGATGGAGATACACAGAAAAAGAGTCAGCAAAAAATAAAGAAATCTGTAATAGTGGTGGCATTACATTTTCAGAAACAGTTGCATGTTGTTGCAAACATTAAGACAGTATGGAAAGGTCATAGGCCAATTTTCCTGCAATGCTGTTTGCTTTGTAGTTGTTTATGTTTTATATGATCCCACTTCTCCCTCCAAGAAAATATAGTGTCACACAATTCATGGAATATACTTGACCATTAGAAGCTGATGTCTAATACTGTTAATGTAAGATGTTTGACAGTGGCATTTGATACAGCCTCTGCAATTCTTAACTCTTTCATAGTTACATTAGTAATACATCTTGTCATTCCCCATGACCATAGCTAACCACTGTTTTTGTTTTATGGCTTTGATTTTTGGGTGCATGACAGATGACCAAAGTAAATTTGGCCAAGCAATAACTCATTAAATCTTCATCAGTGAATCCCTTGGATATTATGGTCCCCCAGCCCCCAAAAATATGTGTAATTTACCTCTAGACATTATGATCTTGCAGTTAACTGTATTTAGGTATGCGGTAGAAGGGGTGACCTTCCCATTTATTCCGCTTACTTTTAGTCAGCAAAGGACCTGGCAAAAAGGATTCAGTGAAATGTTTCTAAGCCTGATTAATTTAGTCATTTTAGTAAAGTATTTGTCATGTTGATAGTTTCTGGATATATTATTATTTCTGTAGTTTATCAGTCTATGTTTTACCTGTTCCCTACCCCAAAATATTTCCGGAAGTATACTGTTATGTTGTTTACAAGTATGGTCATCAGATCTGTGCCTTTTGTTTTAGGGCTGCACACTAATGTCTGTCTGTCATTTTGTTTAGAAGAAAAAAAACATATTTTGTCTAACATCCTGATATTGATAATGATCTACAAACTGGAGAAGGCACTGAAAGAGGGAAAAAGTGAGTGGCTTGTCCATCATGGGGTTAGGAGACAGCTTAAACTGCTATGTAAGTGTCTCCTAGTAAAGGCAAGAGTTTTAGTACACAGCACAACAGGTTAAGACATCTATGCTCACCAGCATGTGCTTAGTGTCATAGCTAGCACTTAGTGAGTGCCCAGTAATATGACCCCATCATCAGGGCAGTATTGTAGCAGCTTGATGATATCAAGCTAATGTAGGGATCAGTATATGGACCAGCCAGCAGGAAAGCATTACTCTTCATTTTGTCCATCAGTCAGCTCTTGTCTTAGTTTTTGGAAATAAATTTGGTAAACAAATGGAGGAGAGTTGATGATGAGCTGGGCCAAGAAGCAAAATAAGTATAAAAAAAAGCATTTTGTGATGTAGGGACTGCGCAAACATGGAGACTTCAGAACAATTTACAGAATGCAAAATGTTATGAAACTGCCATATCTGACTACTTTTAAATGATTTTGCAGATGTCAAAATGATTTGACATAAAAAAAGAGTAAAATTACAAAATTTTGGATTGTAAAGGCTACACCCACATATTCTTGTAATTAATTACAGTTGCAGCTAGAGTCACACAATCACTGGAGAAAAGTGTGTCTGTTCTATACTTTTTTCTCCTTATTCATTATTGAACAATTTTAACATCAGGGTATTATTTGTTTGTTTATTTATTTATTTATCTAAGCTTGTTTTTAACAGGCATAGAGCACTGATCCATGTGAACCTTTTCAGATTCAACCCAAGGGTACTGTCTGCTTAAGTGACCTGTTTAGATTCAAACTGTGGGCAACTGGAGGTTGAGGGAATCAGCATCTAGACTACAGGATGAAATGCATTAATATCTCTTATCCTTATTTAAAAATGTGCAGTTTTCAAAATGAAAATCCGACAAACTGTGTAATATTCAAGTGTGAAGAACATGTCCTGTTGCTGAGGTATTCAGTTTAGTACATACTCACCACTACAGTAAAGGATACCTTGCAACCTCTTAGCGGAAGAAATCTAGACAAATTCTAAAGTAATGGGAGTACAAAGGCCCAAACATTGGGACAGAATTTAAATATTGGTTCATAGGTTCATAGGTAGTTACTAGGCTATCGGCCCAGGAGCCTATGTAAGCCTAGCCAACAAGGTTCTGTCAGTGAGCCAGTTGGCAGCCCCTCTTGTGACATATGGATTTATACCCAGTTTAGTGAGTTTATCTATGATTCCAGAATGGGAGATGGTGTTTAAAGCCTTGGTGAGGTCAAGATAGGCTGTGTGAACTGTCTTACCTTTGTCTACAGCTTTGGTGACTAATTCAAAGAAGTTGATCAGGTTCAGGAGGCATGATCTGCCCTTCACAAGCCTGAACTGTGTGGGGTCCAGAGTTTGGAGGTTACCAATGTCTTTGTTTATGAGTTCCATGATGATACGTTCCATTGCCTTGCAAACCAGGCTTGTCATTGCTCTCGCAAGCTTAGAAAGTTGCTAGAATAACAGGTTTGGTGTTAGCATGCATTTTCTGAAGGATATAAAGTCTGAAGCTGAAATGTTTGTCTTTATTTAGTGAATAGACTCCTCTGTGATTTACCAGAAAACCACAATTTCTAAGAGGAGCAGACCAGAAATATGAGGCTAAAATCTGGACATCCTGCAAAAATCTGTACAGTTGAGAAATATGCGACTAGAAGGGTATTAGTGCATTATTAATACTTACTCTGAGAAGGCTGTTGTTTTTCTTTGTCTACTTATTTCATGTTGTGTCCTTAATGTCATTGCTTCTCACTTTATGTACTAACATCATTCCTGATATGCATAATGTGTTTTTGTTTCTAGTAATTAAATTTATATTTAATGCTCTTCTTTGCTCATCTCTGTTATCTCTTCTTGCTATTAATTGCACTCTCATTGCAGTCACTATCAGTCTTTATAGTCCCTGTGAAATATGGGAGACAATTAAAATGTAAAAATACTTTATCCATAAAGGATACAATTAAAACAGATATAATGCAAATTGGCATATATTGTACAGGAAGTGCTTACTGTTCCTATCTTAAGGTGAAGAAATTAAGTTTATTCACAAGATGTAATCAAATCTGTATAGGCACCATATAGAACCTACACAGAATGTATCCATGTACACGGCCACAACCCCCCTCGGCAGCACACCATGCATATTAATGTTGGCGTACTGCCAAGGGAGACCATAGGAACAGGGATATTGAATCCATGTAGGGGGAAGTGTAGAGGCTACCCATGGTTGTGGATGCATACAAGGTGATGCTCCTTGCTCTGCTCCCTGCTACTGTTGATATCCTGTGAATTGGGTCAAATGTATAGTATTTTTTTCTGTTTTTTTTTCTGTTGGCATGGTGTGGTGCGAAGAGCATTAATGCCAAGCTGTGCTCACATATAGACAGCTGACACTGGCCAGACATCTAAAAATAGAAACAGGATGTCATTAATTATCATAATTATGTATTTTTCTTATTTAAAATGTTTTTTTTTTCTTTTTTATAATTGACGTTTGCACAGCATAATGTAGATTGCCGCAGAGATGAGTGGCACTCATACATACATAGCTGACATTTGCTAGACATCTAAAAATAATAAACAGATGTAATTAATTATTAATGTCTGGGTCTATTTCAGTACATTTGCGAGGCGCACCACGGTGCTTAGCAATGCTAACAGGTAGTCCAGTAGTATATGTGAAGGTATACTAGTTTTCATAATATCCAAGTAGCTAAATGGGTAGAGATACAGCATAATGCTTAGTAGGTCCTGGGTTTGAGTCTGTAGCAGTGATAAGATGTCTATAATTTAATTTATTATATATGTTTAATTTTGAAAACAAATTTGTGAGATATGTCACTGCTGCACTGTGCTGAGCACTGCTTAAACATGCTAATAGCTACTTTTATTTGTGCAGTGCTACACTTAGCTAAAACCTCAGTTGTGTGAGTTGCGCTGCTTAGCTCTGCTTAGCTGGTTTGCGCATTGCTAAGCAACACAGCAGTTTTTTGAATGTTGCTCAGTGACATTTAAGGGCAAGAAAACAGCCTATATTAGGTGCAATAGGTGGGAATTCTGCAACAGTCTTTGGAGTCTGATCAACTGGTGATATGGCAAGTGGTGCTGCTTAAGGTGCACCCTTTTGAGCACAGAGATGGGGTGTTTAGGATTCCAGGGTTCTTAGTTGGGCTCCTGGTACAAAATTATGAACACCAATATGCAAACTGAATGTCTAGAAAATGGTATGCATAATGGTGTGCTTCTCTCTCAACAGCTGCAGCTGAGACAGCTCACATTGTCTTGTCCTATGCCAGGTGCCTGGCCAGGTTGCACCATGAGTGCGGTAGGTACGGATTTGTTATGCTAACTGTAGTGCAATAAACAAGAAATGGTAAAGCATTTACTGCAATAAAGTATACACAATAAAAACTGTAGTGCAATAAATGGGCAAGTAGAACTGTAGTGCAATAAATGAACAGTAACAACTGTATTGCAATAAACAATAAACAATACCAATAACAGTAATTTAAATGGTGTACAGCAGGACAGTGTTGTCATAACCATTGCAGTAGAGCTGTATGCATTGCTTGTCTCTTGTAAGGTTGCTGCAGTTAAGTGTAACACTGTAATAGCTGTAGAATGCTAAGCTAATGGCCTACAACTTGCATTGTTTAACTCCTAGTATGGTCCAAGGCTGTCTCCAGGCCAATATCAGTCATATAATGCTCTCTGTTCCTCCTACTTTGGGTAATAAAGGTACATGAGTGAGGTAGCCCACTCTATGGGCAGATATTGTGTAAACTTCACAGACATTTATCAGCAATACCAATAAAGTGTTAAGCAGCATTGTTGATTCCTACAGAAATGTGTTCTAATAAATGCAGTACGACTGCATTCCATGCATGTGTGTTTTACTATCACTGAAGTCAAGTGTACCACTGTAACAGTTCTAGAATGCAAAACAAATTCAGTCACATAATGCTGTCTTTTTCTCCCACTCCAGGAACAAATGGTATATGGTTGAGGTAGCCCATGTTATGAGCAGATATGATTGTGCTAACATTTCACAGACACTTATCAGCAATACCAATAGGTTCATAGGTTCATAGGATGATACTAGGTTATCCGTCCTAAGGCCTATACAAGCCTAGCCATAACAATTCCCTGGCTATTTCTTCTCACACTATTTACTTCCATGGACCCCTGTCTAGCAGGTTGACTGACATGATCCCCAGGGTGAATTTCCTTTCTCCCATCCAATCGTCAATTTTCCTTTTGAAGAGGGCCAAAGAGGCATTCTGCTTGACATATATGGGCAGTCTATTCCAGAGTCTGGGGAGTCTCTGGGTCAGTAACCTATCCCTCCAGCATGTTTTGTTTATTGTGATGACAAGTTTTAGATCCCTGGAGCGTATGGCTCTGAGGGATTGGGATTTCTTTAAGTGTAGCATGTCCAACAGCTCTGGGTTTGACATGGCCTTGTATGTTAAGCAGAGATCGCCTGTGAGTAGACGATATGCGACAGAGTATAGCTGGAGTTTTTTAAGGCGGTCAGCATAGGGCATCTGCTTTAGGCCTGTGATTCTTTTAGTGAGGTATTTCTGTGGCCTTTTCAGTTGTTGCAGATGTCTTGAGAGGTACATACCAAACAGGGCGTTGTATTCTAGAATAGGTCTAATGAGGGATGAGTACAGTGGGACAATGAGCTCCTTTTTTCTGGATGAAAAGCCCTTAGTGATGAGGTGTGTCATATAGAAGGATTTCCTGACTGTTGTGGTGATGTGGTTATTGAAGGTGAGACCACTGTCCACCTCTGTCCCTAAGTCTCTTATCACACTTTTGGTGTTTAGTGTACTGCCACCTATGTGGTAATTCACGGGTACATGTTTTTTTCCCAAGGGGATAACTATACATTTCTTGGCACTGATTTTGAGCCCATGGCTTTGGCACCAAGCATCTGTTTCTGTAAGGCTCTTTTGTAGAGTATTCATATCATTTGGGGATTTAATAATGGCTCCCAGTTTGCAGCCATCTGTGAACTTTGTTAGCCACAATAAAATATTAAGTAGCATTGTTGATTCCTAAATACATCTGTCTACATATTCCCAGAATGGCTGTATTTCTTGCATGTCTGTACTAAGCTGCTGCAGTCAATGTTACATTTTTTGCAGATGTCCCCTGCAGTCACAGCTAATGGGTTCTATTCCCATGTCTGCCAACTAAGGCATGAAGGTTGTCTAGTTTATCTACTGTACACAAACATGCCTCTCAAGTGTCACAATTTCACGTAATGTAATTAAAACTGCCTCATCACTCTGTCACAGGATTACCAAAAAATGATTACCTGGAATGCAATGTATTACCAAATTGACTCACAGAACACCTTGTTGGTTATAGAAGTCCATATTATGCGAAAGTGTTCTTTGTAGTTGTGTACCTGTATTTGTTATTGCTCAGCCCATACTGACCCATGCTAACAGCTTGAGAGGTATGTAGGTGCTACATCAGCTATAGGAAAATTGTAGTCACTGTACTCAACACTGACACTACATGCCTGTAGAGTATTTATTATCAGTGTTTTTAGGGCTGTAGTCTGCATTGTCAGTACTGGATTATTTCTCTCTGTCATTTTCCACCACTTATCTTCATTTATTTAATATTGTTATTTATAATTATGTTTTAATATTAATGTATTTTGTTAAACTAACTATATTTTAGCAAAATGTGTATTATTGTTATGTGTTATTATGATTCAATATTAACATATTTTGTTAAACTAACTGTTTTGTTGGCCTTATGGTTTACTTCTTATTGACATGCTGTTAACATACTGACTGTTATGTATGTTATTTACTGTTGTGTTACACATCATATACATTAATATCTATTTGGATTAATTAAAATGATGTTCCATTCTGTTAATACTGACAATGGTTTGGTTAATTATTACTAACTGTAACTTATTGCTATACCTCATTTACCACAGCACATTGGCCGGTTCTGGCTGATCTACCTACCTTGCCTCAACCAGCCATGGCACCGGGTCCCAGCATGTTTGGGACCCAGACTGGTGGTGCCCCCTCTGCTGCCCCTGCACTACCTGGAGTGTTGGGTAGTACCACCCCATGGGATGGGGCCTGGCCCCCCTTGGAGCGGTGGTGGAGTGGGTGTTGTCACCCAGGATCAGGTGCCAGTCTTGGTGTGCAGGATAGTCTACCATGGGGTTGACTGCTGCCTGCGCCAGATTGAGGCCATGCTGGCCAACCTGATGGGACAGCCTTGCTCTGGTGCCCAGCCTACAGCACTACCACCCCCGGGGCAGTGAACGACCAGTATCAACAATCCCATGGACGGGGCAGTGAGTCATGCTGCTACCATCTGGAGGCACATGAGACTTGGATTTCACAACACCCTCCCTATCCAAGGTGTTCATTCCCCTCATGTGTCACACATGGACCCTATCTGTCTTGTCTGTATGCAAAAACTTCCTCACCTACCCAAATTACCTCCCCACACGTACCTATGTCCCTTCCCCAACATTCCGCTCTCACCTTAAAAAAAAATGGGCACCTGTCCCAAAAAATATCGTCCCATACATAACTCTCCATTTTGCACATGTCCACTGGATACACGTAATTTTGTCCAATTGGCTTGACAATGCAGTTATGTTGTCCTTACCTCTCTCTCTGGGGATGAGAGTTCAATGTCGTGTACAAATTCTGTCAAAGTGCACAGTTGTTGCTGTACAAGAAATGGTTAGCTATGGTTACACCCTTCCTGCACATCCCTACCCGCCTTTCACTATGTTTTCCCCCTGCTTGCACCCCATTTCATCACTTTCCAATCTCCCCATTTTTCTTTTCTTTATATTTTTTAGCCCATTGCTTGTCGCGCAGCTTCGTTAAGCTCAGCTAAATAGAGCTATAGTGACTATATGTGTTTTAAACTTGTAATACACACTTACAAAATAAACACCTGCCCCATATATCAAACCCATGTCCATCGCACCTGGAGACCACTGCATTAACCTGCCATGCCACACAACTCTTAATTAAAACAGGTGGTTTAAACAAAACATAGTAATTGCCAGTTACTGTCATTAAGTGTGTTTCAGTGCTGCTGCACAATGCATCACGCTGCGCAAACTTGATTAAATAGTAATGGAAAAAATAGGGTGTACCTTGGACTCTGGTGCAATAGTACACCACTAGAAAGCTAAAGACATAATAATGGATGTAAGTGAGGCCTGTGATAGCAGGTAAATGTGCCGTTCAGCAGCAGTATGTAGAAAGACACCTGCCACAGTTTCCACAGAAGAGGAGCATGCAGGTAGGTTTACTGTTATCAGCACTGAAATACTGTAGCAGTCAGTGTGTCAGGCTGTACATACTTTTATGTGGATGTCAGGTCTTTGTTCTTTGGGGAGAGGTTTAACCTCAGTTGTACTCTCATACTCAAGATGTGAGAAATACAACAAGAAACACAGTAGCTACTGTAAATGAGAGATATATGGATGTATCACCTTGTTGTGCTGCAACATGCATTGGTACTGACATTACCTCACCCTTAACCTTTCACAGGTCTGCCAGATATTGGCCAAGGCTGTGGCACTGCTCCTGGTAAGCATGACACTGTTTTGTTGAGGAACATTTATATGCTATTAAAGTTAAGGGCCATAATAATGTTCTATTGAAATATACTTTCATGTGTAAACAGAGTAGAAAGTTTTTATTTTCCAGTCTGGAACAGCTACCTAAGGCTCTTACAGGAGTGATGTTGAACAAAATGGAACATTTTGGCAGTGACAGTTAAGAGCAGATAAGCCTCCTGGTTTAAATGAGGCAATTACTCTAAAATGCCTTTTAAAAACAAAAGGTTGAAAGGAAAATAAATTAGGCAGTGTAACGTGTATTTCAATATATATATATATATATATATAGATGTTAAGATAGGTGTACTGGGTGCTTATGTGTTGTTTAATCAAATATAGTTTCATTTTGATTAATTAAAAGGTAAATTTTACTGGTCAGGTTTTACTTGATTTACTTGAAGTGATTGTTATAAAGGTCTTGACATGAGTGTGTATTTTGTTCTGAGGAAGTCTATTTTGTACGAAAGTGGAGAATAAAAATGTTTGACTGCTAATCCAGTTGTGGGTCTTTGTTATTATGAATATTGGTGGATTTTCCATACACAAGTGTGCAGGTATTCATGCACCACTTTTTTCTTTCTTATCTCAGATGACCGGGGGCTGAGTGTCTGTCCCCTTCACAACCTGATGTCAGTGTCTTTTTGGACTCTGATGATGATGGTGGCCACAGTGAGGCACAGGTGGGGGTATTGGGGCTGAATCTATCCCAGAGGTAGACATCCCTCTTCTGCCTCCATTGTCACTGCACGCAGTCAGTATGCCCACACATACCCAGTCCCCAGAAGCCACAGACATTGAACAGTCAGAAGTTGGGGACATTGAACAGGAAAGTGTGGCAATGATGCTGCAGTGATTATAGACACTGGCCATAGCCAGAGAGCTGGTGAGGTTCCTCACAGGCGGATTAACAGGGGTGCTTATAGGAGGCCTGCTGTCTATCCACCACCTGTTGCAGATGTCATGTCATGGATCACTTGGTGCATCTTTTGGGCTGTCATGGAGGCACAGGCACATTCTGAACAGAGCCCCCAGACATATGCTTAGGGTTATGGATGCACCACAGTCTGACATCCATGTCTGCTTCCACTGCATTGGGGACACCCTGGATCACTTGACTAATGCAGTGGAGAGAAGGTGGGCTGAGACACTGTCTGTCTTGGACCACACATTGTCTGTGTTGGAACATGTGGTTGGCGTTCATTGCTGGACTTGTGGACATAGGTCAGCAACCCCATCTGTTGAGAGTCCATGTGGCAGTGCACAATCATGCTCCCATAGTGGCAATACATCCAGTGCTACAGAGGGGAGTGTGCTGTCCACACCATTATATGACAGGTCATGGGCTCATGGTCCTGGGCATTCCTGTGGGGGACATGGTCCCAGCAGACATCAGTCACCATCAGGTGCTAGCACCACTTCTGACCTTGGGCATGGAGGTGCCAGTGCAACTCCTGGCAGAGCCAGTTCCTGTGTTCAGGGCCAGAGATGGTGAACTTTTGACTCTATCATTTATGGTCCAAACCTGTCCAACACACACACACACACACACACACACACACACACACACACACACACACACACACACACACACACACACACACACACACACACACACACACACACACACACACACACACACCACTGTCAAATGCAGGTCACCTACAGAAACACACCACATCTTTCCATAGTCCATCTTACCTGCTTCCCTTCCTGACTCACACACATGCTGTCAACCTTTTGGGTCAGCTGAGACCTCATGCACCCCCACACAACACTATGTGCAAGTGATGATACCTATGCCACATCCCTGTCATCCTTGCCATCGATGCAGGGAAATGAAGCTATGTGTCTGATGCACAGGGTGCCAATATTAGTTAATATGTACTTGTGTAATGCAGTGTTGCTTTGCAACGCCACATGTAATGGTTAATGACAGATACTGTATGCTGGCATTTGTCACAAGTACACCACATACTTTTCTGTAGCTTATGTTGCATGATGTTTTAATGGCTGCATAGTTACACAATTACAGGTATGTCATGCACCTGTTTATATTTCTGTTTCAGGGTTCTTTTGGGATAATCTGTGGATAGACAGCAGCAATAAACCAGCACAGGATATCATGTCAGCACAGCACAAATATGTCTTCAGCAAGGTACCGCACTATAAATGCATGGCTCCATAGGTTCATATGTGTATAACAGGCTAACAAGGACAATGGCGGCATTCAGCATACTCATGCATCCTGAATCTGTGAATAGGTCTGATACCCTTGATAAGTGTCACCAGGGTTTCGGGAACACACACATCTATAAGCTGTCCTGACAGAGATGGCCCATCTACAAATATCCTGTGTCGAGTACAGACAGTTGATCGACACCAGTTATGATTGGCATGTACTGCATCCCATTTTGTAACCTGTACATGCTGTTTCACAGTAGATGTGTGCTTCACTTGCATGGTGGACCTGTGTCATGTAGGGCATACTGTCTGTGTTACATACCTATCTCTCTATCATGTACTATGTATACCGCAGTGATGTTGTAGGTGTGTAGAACAGGTGAGACATGTGTTAGTCCTGTCATGGATACACAGGAGGTACACAGTGGGATACAACACTGCCTTGTATGGAACCATACACATCCCCTCCAAAGTATTTAGGAGCCTGACTTCACATGTACGGTCATGACATGGATTCATAGGGCAGGTTATCTACACTATGCATTGATGTACCATGGGATCTGTGTGGCTGCAACAGGTGTACGATATGCCTGTGTAGTGACATAGCAAGGGTGCCATTGCACACAATGATAGGTGTGATGACTGCCACATTCAGTATAGCAGTGATAGTCTGGGATGTACATCTCAAACTTCTTGGTATAGGTTGTACAACAGTGAATGCATCCCCACATCTTACCGACCAGTGAGAGTCAAAGGCTACATTACTGTCTGTGTCCATAACCTCAATGTGTAATGGTTCAACTGTGTGCGGTGTGTGGACACTAGAAATATTTGCAGGGGTGGATGATTTCCCACTGGATAGTATTGTGCAGTCATTGGCAGTTAGTCTTTGTCAGTGGCTCAGAGTACAATTGACTGTGTCTTAGGCCATCCTGGATAACTGTTGGTTCTGTGTGGGATTCTGTGACAGCTCCCAATATGCAATCACCTGCTAATGTACTCAGTCAGAGGTCACTGACAGTGGCTGCAACTACAGAGAGGTAATAGGTAGACAGGGTACACCAATAATAGAGGATGGTGAACTCCACTGGTGACTGGCATCATTGCAGTGTAGATCTCCTAATGCTATTTTCCCAGCATATGACTGTCAGACATTTGCCTATCCACTAGCTGACATAAAACTCTGTACATGATGTACACAGTTTCTAGCAAGGCCTGCTGGCCTAATATTGTCATACACCTTGTCAGGTCATGGTTGGTAGGGTGAGACATATGTCCGATATCCATTGCATAATGTAGCAGTCAATGGACTCCACCAATTACAGTTGGTAGGCATGATCTGGCCTGGAGAAAAAGTAAAAGTGTTTGGTCCAGTATCAGTAGGTGTATGACAGTGTCAGTGCTCGTATCCATGCTAACTCCTACCATGGCATTTCAAGTGACATGACTCAGAGATCTGGGGACACCGCTTGGCACTACACGCTAGTTGTCTTCTGTGCAAGTAAGTATTACAGTCACTTCCAGCATGTTGCATGAAGAGAGTCATGCAAGGTCTCTGTACAGCGCACAGACAAACATGTTAGGGAAGTATAATATGTATACACTGTGTTGCTTAATCATGCTGCAGTTCACTTGGCCAAAGGTGGTCCAGGTCCTTACCTACAACTGACATAGTAGAAAAGCAACTTCAACAAAAAAATCAATAAAAAAACAAAATTTTAGCAGAAAAAGATGCAGGAAAAAAGTTGTTCAACGTTTTTTAATATTAACGTACACACAGTGGTACCTTGGCTTTTCACCTTCAATGGATAGTATGCATTACAAACAGCCACTTTTTATATAAATTCAAATCCCACTAATTATCCAATTAGTTCATTACATATTTTAAAGTACCAACACTATGCATTTGCAATTTATACACATCTTAAATAAACACACCTTTTATATACAATGAAACTTCCTTCAACATTTATAATATTTAAAGTATATTACACACTTAAAATATTTTTAACATATATTTAACATTTTAAACACTCTAAACATTCCTTACATTATTTTATTTTAACCATTTATTAGGCTTATTACATTAGTTTAACCACTTAAGTAGGCTTATTAATTTACCAAGTTTACTTCTAAATTAAGATCCCTAGGGAATAATGTCCTATAGTTCAAAATGAACTTACTTTCCAACTCTTTCAACTTCCTAACTACATTTCTCCCTTACATAAAACAGGTTGTGCAAGTACACTAAAGAAAAATAAAACCACATTCCCCTCATGTCTATTAATAAAATGTTCAGCAACTGGGCTTTTCATGTTCTTATTGCGGATGTCCCTCAAATGTTCCATAATTCTAATTTTAACAGCTCTTTTTGTTTGTTCAATATACCATTTTGTGATTTCGCAACCACACCCCACTACGTAAACTACCCCACATGAATTACAATTAAATCTATCTTTACAAACAAATGTTTTACCATTAATAAAACTGCCCGAAATATTTCTGATACAATTGCAAAACTTACAATGCCCACAGGCGAAAACAGTAGACTCCTGTGGAACACTAGTATAACCCATATTTAACAATTCTTTCAAATTGGCATAATGCCCATATGAAAAGAAAATTTAACAAATTTTGGGAATAAATTGTCCACAGTTTCATCTTCACACACAACATACCACAAATCCAAAATAGCCTTTTTTATAACATCTGAAAAAACAGAATATTTAGAGACAAAATACAAGTCCTTCTTTCCAAAGCCATCAAATTTAACACTATTTTTCCTAACAGTGGTTGTCCTACTCAACAAAGGTTTGCCTCTTAATGCATCACCCTAAACCTGTTGCAGAATTAACTCCTTATATCCCCTCTCCAAAAGCCTTTAGTTTTTCAGATGTCAGTTTGAAAGAATTGTTAAATATGGGTTATAGTAGTGTTCCACAGGAGTCTACTGGTGTTTTTGCCTGTGGGCATTGTAAGGTTTGCAATTGTATCAGAAATATTTCAGGTGTACGTTAATATTAAAAAATGTTGAACAGCTTTTGTCCTGCATCTTTTTCTGCTGAAATTTTGTTTTTTTATTGACCTTACCTACAATGCCCTAGAGCAGTGCCGTGACATCCCCACACAGGGAATCAATGTAATGCATCATGTGTTTACCAATATGGGTGACCAGTACAGACCCACCAATGTGAGGTCCTCCCTGGTGGGATCTGGCCACAGACCAGTCTCCTTAGAACTACTGGCATGTACCCTGCCCTTGCAGACAATACAGACATATATGTCAGGGCAGCCATTTATTACCTCCTGTGGGATGGTTGACATAGCATGATTGCACCTCCCTCCTCAGATGGGACAGGCAAGTAAGCAGAGCTCTACACCCATACATTATGTCAGCAACATTAAAACTACATGAACTCGGGTGTACATGACAAGAGGGACACAGGCTCATCAAGGCTCAGCAGATATGTCTCATGGACAACTGCCTTTAGCAAGGTGTACAATAGGAGGTGGACAGTGCTGTGTGGCAGTTGGGGTGAGGGTGGCCCCAACATGGAGGCACTACCTCCTCAGCTAAAAGAAGCACATAGTGTTGTTGCGATGTTGTGTAGATATGGTAAGTGACAAATATAGCCACCCACAGAAAGCAGAACCACAAAGCACAGTGTAGTTACATATGTGACCTCATAGGACAGGCCCACATTGTCGGTGACCTTATACATCATGATTCCACATATGATGGGTCTGTACTCATACCTAACCTGTACACTCACACTGTCTGTGTCAACTGCACTCCCTTGTCCCCATCACACGTGACACATGACATTACTACAATTTGTCCCATAATTTCCATATTTACAGAGCAGTTCATAACTGGCCTCTCATTGGAAGATACACAGCATCTATTGCACATGCTAACATTCCAGGCTGCATCCTACATGTGATCTGACAAGGATGACTAGCAGCACTGGGAAACCCTTGCGATGATACTGACATTACTGGCTGCACATCCATTGAGTGGACAACAGCAACTGTTATACGCTTGCAGAGAGGTGGTGCATCCACTCACCAACATAACTCTTTATTTGACGTTTGTTGATCGGGAATGTCTGATTGAGCTTGGGCTCTTTTTCAGCAGAGGCCTGGGGAAAAAAGCTCCACAAAGTGTTGCATACACCATAAAACGTTTACAAATAGTATGCATTATAATGCTTGGATTCCCACTTGTAGCATGAGATTTTAAAAGGTGTTCTTTACAAAAAAGGCAATAAAACAATATGTTAAAGTCATTCATATATCTCCAGTACATAAGGAATTCCCCATTTAGAGGGTAAGAAATGACAATTAACTCAGAGTTTAAGATGAGAGTATGGAAAATACTGTATATCAGATCTTAGTTCTTACAGGTAACAGTATATATACCTCTTTGTCTGAGTATCCATTATCTGTATGCCCATAGGGGAGATCATCATGGAGCTGATCAGCACACATATACGTGTTCTACACACAGTTGACTGTACACAGTTTGGATGTGTGACAGGGGGACGATGACTGTTACACTTACTATACATTTGAAGCAGCCACAATGGACCTGAGTGAGGATACATCAGGGCATTCAACCCTCTAGACTTAGCCAAGCCATCTGACTATATCCCCCACTCAGGCAACATTTACAAAGCACCCACTTAGGTATCCACAATACTATCATTCTAGGGGTCACTAAGTGGCCCACTGCTGTCACACATACGTAACATAGGGACATCTGCCTCCAATGGCTGATCTGTAAGCAGCAGTGCTCAACAGGGTGCAGTCCTGGGTCCCCTACTGCTTGGAATCCATTCAACCACAATACATGTGACTACTGACTGAGTGTGGTTAACAATGTTGGCTGATGCCTGCAAAATGTGAGCACTCACAGAGTCTCTGTGGTATGTCACTATCCTGCAAGAGGATATTGCGAATGCATGCCTGTTGACATGCTAATGGCCACAAACCCCATGCAAATATATGTAGTATCATTTCCATGAATTAGACCTATGTACCTGGTAAGTAGCACATCAGTCACAACATGTGATGTAGATACTCAGGGGTGAATGAACTAGGCACACAGACCTGGCCATACAGGTTTACACCTAATGTGCCTCAGATCACCATGTCTCTACAGTGGTATGGCAGGAATCATATAGCATAGCTGAGGCCACAGTCACTTGTAAGTGACATACTCATAACCTCCAAGTACTCTTCCTTCAGCTTGCCAATATCTGAGTGCAATGGCCATTTGGTGATGCACCTTTCCAAGAAGTAATGGCAATTGCACACAACAGTATGGTCCCTCACAATCACACTTCACGTCTTTAGTATGTGTTCAGTGGGGATCGTCTGCAATGAGTGCATTGTCACCTGTGGCACATAGACTACTCAGAGGTGATCTGTGCCTTGCATATGGGGCAATGTGTGACCCTGCTTGATTGCATATGCTGCCTATCTGTAGGAAGCATAGTAGATGGATAACTCACTGTAAGGAGATTAGATGTGATAGTGCAGATTTACTCACAATTATTAGAGTATGCAGGACAATACAGACATCCTCACTCATATTTATGTAATTAACAGGGGTGTATATATACATGTAGCTGTGTGTGTATATGATATGTATATGTGTTATGTAGATATATGGAGAGAGAGTCTATGTGTCATTGTGATATATATATATATATATATATATATATAGCTATATATATTTGTATATATCTGTTTGACACTACACAGTGATAGATATGCATGTGAGAGAGATAGTGACAGATGGATATGGATATGTATACATATATGTCTCTATGTACAGACATATCTATACATAACAGGTGAGGTCATTCTGATGACGGGCAACAAAATTTCACTCATTTTACTAAGTGTTTGGGGTATGCCCAGTGGGACTGTCAGTACTTATAAAGTGACTCCAGGCCACACCTACGTGTACTCCAGTCTGGGATTTTGTGTGCTACATACCTCTCAACTGTCCAGAGTTCTGCAGAATGTCCAGAGTTCTCACTCATAATTTTGGTCTGTTCCTCATAACATTTGTGGATTTCTGGCAAATCACTTGGATGAACTCAGGACTGAAGTAATTAAATAATGACATACATTTGAGTTTCTGGCTTCAAATTCTTCAGAAAAATGTTGAAACAAACCCTGTTATTCTAGCAACTTTTTAAGTTTATGAGAGCAGTATTTAACATATGCCCCTGTTTGTGACACTTTGTCCCTCCATTTTGTCAGGCTTTATCCAGATTTCTTGCACTAAGAGGTTGAGAGGTATGTTACAGACATTGACATTTGTCCCTGTTTCTGCAGTACTGCACATCACTCAAAATGTCCACGGCATTCTTCAGCTGTCTGCTGTACTTAATACGTGACTAAGATTCATAATGTTATACCACACACAGAATGACAATATGTGAAAACACCGACATAATACCTCATGTGCAAAAGATGTGATTACTCCCAAATTAGAACCATCAGCTATGCTAACTTGCCTAATCTACTGAGCCATACAGGCTGCCAGACAAAGAGGAGTCAATCATCACACATTCAACAACATAAATATGTACATTGTTATTTCTGCTTTAAGTGGGACATACAAGGTGTGTGTTAGAGTACTATGTCACAGCCCTGAGATTGCCTGGTCTGCTGATATACCATTGCTGACTTACTGTTAAAGCAGTTATATGGGAACACTGCTGTGTTGGGGGTGGGGGAACAACAGTACATGCATGATCTGCTGAGATAGACACTAGTCCAAATATCATGTGACATCTCCCTTAACTGATGTAGTAAATATTCCAACCATGAGGCCTAGTGATTATTAGGGGACACATACTATTGGACTGGGTATCTGTAGTCCCATGTGGATGTTACAGATGTCCATATAGCCCACTATATTTCCTTGCATATGTAGCTCCCACTGTATTTCACTGTATGGTTAACAGATTGTAGTTTTCCGATACACCACAAGGTGGGGCTCCTTTTCATTTTATATAAAAGAGAGAAACACAAGCGAAAGGGAGAAGACTAAAACACAGGGTGAAGGAATAAGGGGCCTTGCATTAAAACTGGATTTTTTTAGTGTCTGGGACAGGGAAGTAAAGCTGCAGATCGTGTTGTCCCAACTCTGAAAACATGGTCGATGGTGATCTGTGGAATCAGGAGAGAAGTCTGGAACCAGTAGTCCCACACCTGCATCTGATCAGCAAGGACAGGAATACTGTTAGGCCTATTATAAAGAGGTCATTTCTGATTACCAGACGGCTGTTTGGATGATCTCTACACTTCTCATCCATAGAACTGCAGTGCCTGATATCTGGAATATTATTGACAGAGTGGTGAGAGGCTTCGGCTGCCATTTTATACTTTCATAGGATTGTGCTATAGCTTTGAATGGGACTGTGGGCCTAGGCTTTTCCCTTTTTCCTTTTCTGAACTGAAACTGTTTAGCTTTATCTTGAAATAGTACTGGCTGTCGTTTTGTGGATCTCATGTTACTCACCCCTCAGTGTGGATTTCACCTTAAATGCTTTGTGGATTACTAATACCCAGGTTTCATATGAACTCCAACTTCAGGCCCTATCATGCCAGCATTAAGACTGTAAGTAGGCACTGGTCAGTGATCAGAGTATAACAGAGTGGTTTCACAGTTTGGTTTGATTAGAACTGATCAGTGTTACAGCTGCTGTTAGTATTGTTGCATTATAGAATCTTTACTGCTTTATGACATTGCATTTTTGCTCATATTTGAATGCCAAGACCTCTCTTATTGAGTTCGGGGAGGTGTGATTTTGCTGTATGTATACCTCATATTGCCTTATTGCTAAACTTTGTGCTACTGCAATAATTTGTTTGCTGCTGTGCTGTTACCTGTTAAGACTAGAGCTTGCATC
This sequence comes from Protopterus annectens, assembly GCF_019279795.1. Taxonomy (NCBI): domain Eukaryota; kingdom Metazoa; phylum Chordata; order Ceratodontiformes; family Protopteridae; genus Protopterus; species Protopterus annectens. The sequence continues at coordinate 1,357,391,426 of NC_056745.1, forward strand.
TAGAATAAAATCTGTTATTATTTGCAACCTTGGTGTGTTGGGTGCAAATAGGGGTGTCACCAGAGAGAGGCAGGAAGGAATCCATACACTATTCAGCTACACCTATGGGTGCGCTACATTTGGGGGCTTGTCCGGGATTGCCTGTACTGCCTAGAACTCTGCCCTATTCCCCTGAATGTGTGTAAAGCAACACCAGCAGCAACATGAACCCAGAAGTAGCCGCTAGGTGGTGCAAACAGCGCAAGGCTCAGTCAGAGCACTGCTTAGTTCTAGTGTTGCCAGGTGTCACATGGACTGACATGCAAATACATCAAATCACACAATCCTTACCAGTTGTCGGCCGTGGATTTTTATTAGACAGCACCATGGACACTATAGAACAGAGCACATTGGCCCTATTTGAATGGAAAACTCCACTAGTATATGAGCATATACCTTTGAGTGTATCAGTTTCAGGTGAGAATGCAGTCCGTGTGGTAATCCCTGAGAAATGCACTACCCCAGCAACAGAACAAATACCTGTGGAAACTATCCAAGCAGGTCAGAACCTTACACCAGAAACTGAAGATTCACTGCCCACAAATACTATAGGGCCTGAAGTTTTGAATGCTTTGGGAAGTCTTGTAGAAAAATGCTTAAGGCCTACACAGCCATTCACTGGGTTTGGGTACCGCAAATTACATTTCTTCTCTGGCAAACAACCCACACCTCAGGGAGAGGAAGATTTTAAATCTTGGATGGATCAGGCTTCACAAGCCCTAGAGGAGTGGGATATCCCAGAAACTCAGAAGAAGCAGCGGATAGCTGAACGTTTAAAGGGATTAGCTGCGGATACCATATGCAGACTAAGGAGGAGTAAGCAAGATTTCACAGCCAAGGACTATTTAGGAGTACTGCAGGATGTGTTTGGAAGAACAGAGAGGGCTGCTGACCTATTGCATCAGTTTGAACAGACATACCAAGAGGTTGGTGAGAAACTATCTGATTACATTAAGCGATTAAATAAAATGATGCACCAGATCATCCTAAAGAAGGGGGTGGATCTGAAAGTAGCTGACCAAGTACGAATCAGTCAAATTTTACAAGGAGCTCAAGCTATGGATCCCATTATGTGAAAACTGAGGATGAGAGCTAGGAAAGAGACTCTAACCTATTCTCAATTGGTTAAAGAAGTGAAGGAAGAGGAACCCCTGTTGGAAGCCAAATCTCAGTGTTCAACATTAACTAAAGCAGTGAGGGTACACAAGCAGGAGCCTACAGCAGTGCTTACTACTCAAATGGGAGTCATGGTCCAGAGTGTCCACAATGTAGAGGTGTCACAGTTGCAGGCATAGGTGTCTTCTCTAACTGACACCATAGCTCAAGATACCAAGACGGTTGCAGAATTGCAGAAAGCAGTGGTGAATTTAGCTGAAGGGAGAAATACATCTGGTAGAACCTCCATGAAGGGACTCAAGGAAGAAACAAACAAATCGATGTTCAGAGTTCCTACTGGATTTTGTTTTCACTGTGGAGACACAGGGCACATCAAGCGACAGGGTCCAACTACAGAAAACTTGGAGAAAGTGAACAAGTTATTACAGGCAAGTATGATGCAGGGAAACTTCAAAGGGCCTCAGTGAAGGAGCTAGCTGAGTGCCCAGTTGCCAAGGGCTCCATGAAATCTAACATCAAGAGAAGTTTCCCTGGATCTCACTTCCCAACCACTCCTTGCAATAAAGGAGGGAACCTACCCACTGTGCCCACTTCTAGCTCATCTGAGGTGAACAACCAAATAGGAAAGCCATCTCAGCAAAAGTCTCATCATCCGAAACCAAAAAGGATTGCTAAGAAAGAGTTCCATTCTTTAAAATGGTGAAAACAAACAACTATATCTCAACAACATGCTGACTGCTGTACAGCTGAACAACACCGGAAACAGAAAGTACCTGATGGCGTAGTGGGACCGTCCCCTATCATGACAGTGAAAATAGAGGGTGTGTGCAGTAAAGCATTGTTTGATACTGGTGCACAAATCACCATTCAGTTCAGAGACTTCTACCTGAAATTCTTAAAGCATTTGCCACTTGGAAAGTTAGAAGACTTGGAGATCTGGGGACTAAGTGACACGGAGTTCCCCTATGATGGTTATGTCTCACTCAAGTTAGAATTTTCCACCTCAGTTCTTAGGTCAACAGAAGTTTTTGAAACACTCACTGATGTGTGCTCCAGGCTAAAAGGAAAGGATTCCACATCTATTTTTGTGGGGACAAATACTGACCTCATCAGAAGAATGCTAATGTCTCAGTTGACCCAAGAACACCCAACATTACATCCACTCCTGAAACCAGCCTTTTGTGCCCTTCAGAAGGAGAAGGATAGTAAGAAAGATGTGATTGGTCATGTATGGACCCTTTCTGGGAAAGAACATATAATTCATCCTGGTCAGGTCACCTGCTTGAGGGCCAAAGTAAGGATGTGTGGACAAACAGCTTCCTCTCATCTCATGATGGAAATGGATCCAGAAATAGACTTTCCGCCCGAGCTGGAATTCATCCCTGAAGTTTGGCCTGCTGACACTCTGCCTGTGGGGTTGGAGAATAAAGGAAGTACCCCCATTGCCCTGTGTTCACAAGTGCATTTGGGAAATGATTATGCTGCCACTCCCTTACCTGCTTCTGATTTGACAAGAAACAAGAGCAGTGTCAATGAGCTGAAGCTGGAAGATATTGATCTAGGAGGTGGTCTTCTGTCCCCTGAGTGGGTAACCAGAGCTAAAAAGCTGTTGATAAAGAAGAAAAATTGTTTTTCTGCAAGTGACCTGGATGTGGGTTGTGCAAAAAGTGCAAAACACTGAATAAGATTAAAAGACGACCAGCCTTTCAGAGAATGTCCCAGAAGGGTAGCCCCAAGAAGATCTGGAGGACTTGAGAAAACATCTGGAAGAACTTAAAGCCACAGGGATAATTCAAGAGTCAAGAAGTCCATATGTCTCTCCCATTGTCATTGTCAGGAAGAAGAATGGGTCAGTTCGCATTTGTGTTGACTATCATACTCTGAATCAACAAACCATTCCAGACCAGTACACAACACCCTGGATTGAAGATGTTCTAAATTGCCTGGTGGGCAGTAAGTGGTTCAATGTGCTAGACGTAATGAGCGGATGCTATCAAATCCCTATGCACCCAGACGATAAAGAGAAGACTGCCTTCATCACTCCTTAGGGATTTTTTGAGTTTGAGCTCCTACCTCAAGGTTTATCAAATGCACAGGCAACTTTCCAGAGAATCATGGAAAGAATAGTTGGAGACATGCATCTCCTGGAAGTCTTAGTCTACCTTGATGACATCATTGTCTTTGGGATGACCCTAGAGGAGCATGAAGAAAGACAGATGAAAATATTGGAAAGAATTGAGAAGGAAGGACTGAAGTTGTCACTGGACAAATGCAAATTTTTCCAACCTTCAGTGACCTATGTGGGACATGTAGTGTCTGCAAATGGAATAGCTTCAGACCCCAGAAAAGTTGAAGCTGTGACATCTTGGCCCAGACCCAGAACCCTCACAGAGCTGTGATCTTTCCTTGGGTTCTGCAGTTACTATAGAAGGTTTGTGGAAGGATTTTCAAAGATAGCAAGACCACTCAATCAAGTGCTCTGAAATGATGAGGAAGCAGATGAAACAGATGAAGACATCCTTCTCAAGAAGCTGAAGGGACCGAGAGGCTCTAAAGAATTCATCAAGAGTCATTGGACTCCTGAGTGTGAATAGGCATTTGAACAGCTTAAGTATTGTCTCACACATGACCCAGTGCTGGCATATGCTGACTCAACAAAGCCGTACACATTACATATGGATGCTAGCAGAGATGGTTTAGCAGGAGTCATTTACCAGGAGCATGACAAGAAACTGAGACCTGTAGCTTTTATCAGTCAAAGTTTATCTCCAACAGAAAAGAACTATCCTGCACACAAGTTGGAATTCCTTGCATTAAGGTGGGCTGTAGTAGACAAGCTGCATGACTATCTCTATGGGGCTGAATTCGAAGTTCAGACTGACAACAACCCTCTGACATACATCCAGACCACTGCAAAGCTAGATGCTACTGGGCACAGATGGATGGCAGCTTTATCCAACTACAACTTCAGTTTAAAATATCTCCCAGGACATGAAAATGGAGATGCTGATGGTGTCTCCAGAAGACATCATGGGGATTTACACCCTGATGATGAATGGGTGGAAATTCCAGCACCAGGTGTGAGTGCTATGTGCTAGTTTGCAAACTGCTACCAACAAACTGAATGTTGGGCCCAGAAGTTGGGTCTGTCTGTGAAAAGCATACCACAAGCTTACTGTAATCTGGTCACTTTACAGGCTTCATTGCTACCAACTTTGAGTAACAGTGACCTCAGGAGAGATCAAAGACAAGACCCCTTAGGTTAGCTGGTGGTAGCTACTTTAGAGTAGAAACAAGTTGATATGCTTCACACAGATATTCATCCACTGGCAAGACTTTTGGCTAAAGAATGGGACAGACTCCAGATACAAAATGGACTAGTGTATAGGAGATGTCCTAGTGCACTTGGCAGTGGAAAATGGCAATTGTTGCTTCCTCAAAAGTATCGAGAAGTAGTTCTTTGGTCATTGCATGATGAACATGGTCATCTTGGTTATGACAAAACTCTGGGATTTGTACAAGACAGATTCTGCTGGCCATGTATGAAACAAGGTGTTGACGATTATTATTGTACATGTCTACACTGCATTCAGAGAAAGACTCTGCCAACCAGAGCTGCCTCATTGGATCAAATCGAGAATAGTGGACTCATGGAACTGGTCTGTATAGATTTCCTTTGCATTGAACCGGATGAAGGTCGGATCAGTAATGTGCTGGTGGTGACAGACTACTATACCAGATAAGCTCAAGCATTTCCAACTTGCGATCAGAAAGCTATTACAGTGGCAAAACTACTTGTTAAGAAGTTCTTTGTATACTATGGCCTGCAAAAAAGGATACACTCTGATCAAGGGTGTGACTTTGAGAGCAAGCTTGTCCACGAACTACTCACTCTTTTGGGAATTCAGAAAAGTCGCACTACTTCCTATCATCCTCAAGGGGATCCTCAGCTTGAGCGTTTCAACAGAACTTTACTAGACATGTTGAGAACACTATCTGCTGAGAAGAAGAGTCACTGGAGTAGACATGTAGCCACAGTGGTGCATGCATACAACAGTACTAAAAATGATGCTACAGGATTCCCACCTTACTTCCTAATGTTTGGAAGAGAAGCTCGTCTTCCTGTTCATTTAACCTTTGGAGTCACAGCTGATGATATGCCAGTGCAATCTCATGGCAGTTATGTGGAGAGACTTAAGAAGCACCTCAGATAGGCCTATGAGCTAGCTGAACAATCATCATCAAAGACATCAGTGAAACAAGGCTCACTATGACAAGAAAGTGAAGATACATGACTTGCACACCTCCATCTGCATACAGGGACATTATCGGGGGTTCCACCTCCGAGTCCTCCTGTGAGTGTGGCTGTGGTGACCTAGGCACTGGTGGGGGCTGTGTATCCCTTCCCTTTGCTAATCCTGCTGCAGATGTTTCCACAGAATCATATTGTGTGAATATCTGTACGCATGTGGCTGGAGTATACTGCAGATCTCCACCAGATATATTGAGGCACTGGAACCGTGAATTCAGAAGCCCAAACACATGTTATATGATGTTCCTAGTTTGTGAGTGTGCCTCATTATGGCATTCTTCCATGGGTGTGTGCATTTTTGATGGCTGTCATCATCCACGGTTCCAGTGCATAGCCAGCATCCCCAAGTAAATGGCCATGTGGGATGCCCTCCCTAGAAAACATCTGGTACAGCTGTGATGCGTGCCAGATATTGGAGTCATGATAACTGCCATGGCTGCCAGCACACACATTCATGATAATGCCCTGGGCATTTCACATGATCTAGCAGTTGATGGAGTGGTACCTCTTGTGGTTGACGTAGATTCTACCCTTCTCATTGGGTGGTAACCTGATGTGTACATGAGTGCAATCTATGGCACCCAGTACCTCAGGGTAGTGTGCTACATGGTAGAAGTGTTGTATATTGCTGGTTTTCAACTCAGGGGTGAAGGAAAAGAAATGTGCTCACTGGCATGTGGTAGCATGCCATCCATGGACTGGTGGAGTACCCTAGATGCTGATGCCTGTGAGACCCCCATCATGTCTACAGTTGGTCTTTGGAAGGTACCTGTAGCTAGTATCCTAAGGGCTACACATACCTTTGTTTCCACTGGGATGGGTTCCCCTCTGTTGGCTCTGGGTCTGAGTTGAGAGTGGCAGAGCTCAGTGTGTTCTTGTAGTATTTCCCTGTCTATCCTGTAGCACTCTACAATCTCCAGCTCATGTAGCCCCTGGAAGGTTACCCTGGGCCTGAACACCCTTCTCCTTCTCAGTCTAGGCCTATTGTCAGCAGCAGCAGCAACAGCAGCATTGACCTCAGCATCTAGCACATAAAAATGTAGCAGACCTGCAGCAGCCCCTAGCATTCCTTCAGTTAAAACTCCCAAGTCTGTACTCAAATGGTTCAGAGTATGGTGGAAGAATCAGACTGTAGGGTGTATGCATACTTCATAGTGATCTGCTGTAGGTGCTGACTCTGTGATTGGCTACCTATGATGCATTACACCTGTCTAGTATATCATAACATCATTTAAGTTAAACAGGAGGAAAAACTAATTAGTTTGCTATTGGCTTTTAAGTACACTCAGCACTGTGGTGTGCAGCGCAAATGTGCACCCCGTAGGTGAACAAAGCTTAACACTTAGTACTCACCCCCCAGTTCCATGCTCTGCATATCATCGTGGTGCACAAACATGTGGAAACACACTCCCTTTAGCTAAATAAAGCTTAGAAATTAGTGCACACACCTTCCTGAAAGGCCACACTCAGCAGGGTTGTGTGTCACGCAAACAGGTACAGCTAAGCTGAAATAAGCTTAGAAGTCATTGGACATACACTCCCCTGATATCAGCTACCTTCTCTGTAAACACCAACATAGTTTTCTGCCTAAACCAAGGGGATATGAGGACAAGATTACCCCTTTATGCTATTCAGTAACTCCACCTCATTTGCATAGGAATCAGTGCTCACAGCTTGGAAACTACACTCTTCAAAGTCCTACCATGTTAGCAATAGCACCAATGTACCATTACAGATACTCCACACAGGGTTCTGTAATACATTTCTGTCACATAATATTAATGTTGTTTTTCCAATTATTTTTAAATTTTTGTTTATAAAGCATGTTTGCACACTGGGGTGTACCATGCAAGCATGCCCAGATTATTAAAAAATAAATAAATTTAATTAAACTTATTTCCTTTAATTTTTCAGACACATGGAGGGTAGTTTCATTCATATCTGTATGTGGTATGTCATTTCTCTCTGTCTACATTTTTACAGCCTCTTTTGTCTGTCTACATTCCTGTACAAGGAAGTTTTCCATGTACACTATGGACACTGACATGGGGTCTGCAGAGCTGCCTATCTGCTTGCTGGATCACTCTACCTGCCTCATTTGCATGTGATTCACCTGCTTATGAGGTGATCTGCATGCCACGGAAGTTTCTGTGTTGGCATGCTCATGCTTGCTTCTCAGCAGTGCTTAATGAATCTAAAAATGCTCGCGGCCGTGTTAGCTGCCCGGCAAAATGCCTACATGGAAAAAAATGTGTAGGCTTTATTAAATTCCCCTTATGAGAATTGTAATAAAATGCATGAATATGTAAGCCGCTATCACATCACATGAGGGATACTCCTTATCACTAATATTTACAAAGATGAAGATACAGTTTTAACAACCGTTGGTAAAATAATTTTGTTAGTATGAGCCTTGGTGTAAAGCCTACATATTTTCTCTGCATGTTTCATGCATGGCTAAGGATGAGCTGATAACTTTTCAGCCAAAGGTGTAGCCAGAAAATCCAGTGTTGTACTCATAAACTCTTTTTACCGCCCCCTGACCTACCTGGGACCTGAAAAAAAAATGGTTACATCTTTTAAAATATTGCCCCTCTCCAACAGTTGATAAATGTACTTATCATTTTCAGCGGTTCCCTATAAAATTATTAAAGATATTGTTTTTAGATTTGTAGTCCTCTCTGTAAGCAAGTTATGTATCTGTTAGAGGCATTACTTTAGACAGTTGTAAACAAAATATAGCCTGAAAAAAGCTACAATGTTTGAGTGATGCAAAGAAAAAAATGTACTCGAGTACAACATGTATGCCTGGCTACACCCCTGTTTTCAACTTAATTACTTTTGGACATAGAAAAAAATACTGTTTATGTTCATGGTATGCAATTCAAACAAACTTTCTTAAAACTGAATGATTGTTTATTTTATTTATAGCTGTCTGTGTGAAGGAAACTTGTCATGTCACATTTAAGACAACTCAGACATAGTTCAGAAATGTGGTAAAGAGTGATTTTCATGAGAAATGTCACTTTTCCTTTTGGATTAGCTGCTGGTTATTAGAACACAAAACAATATATTCTGCTTACTTTATTAACTAATTTAATGTTATTTTGAAATGGAGACCTGCATGTGATAGATGATAGTGCTAGTATTGTCTTTTATAGAATGTCTAACATATTATTTGGCACTTATATCACTAAATCCACCATTTTTAACATACGTCCATCAAGCCATGAAGTTATCTTTGCATTCAGTAAGGTGATAAGGGTGTGGTTATAATGCTTCAACCATGGACACATACACACACATACACACACACACACATGCACACACACACGCACACGCACACGCACACACACACACACACTGACATGATATAAATTTAACATGTAAATGATGTTATGATTACCTGAGAAAAGGCAAAATGATTTTTCTCTACACTCCTTTTGAGGGTCAGGCAACAAAGAATAATAAATGCAGGCTGCACTGACAGATTTTTCCAAACTGTTCAACAGATGTGTTGATTGTCAGCTTCCTGCTATTCTGAATGTACAGGAAATCCTTTGATTAACTCACAAATGCAGGCAGATTCTTAGATTCTTCCATTAATTCACATTATGTAAATTTTGTCGAGGCCAAACAGCTTAGAATTCATCTACTGTTCAGCTTGAGAGTTTGTTCAATTATTCAGAATAAGGTAAGATGTGCTTCTTATTTGAACAGCACCGTTTGAGTTCATGAGTGAAATGTCTTTGTTCTGCTAGTGCTGATATTGTAACACACACCTACAGATGCATAGCTGGCATCAGATTCTGCAGGACTTCTTTAGATACCATCCGTGAGGAAAATATGGGTTGGGAGGATGAAAGCCTGGTACTGTTTTGTTTGTAATCATTTAGGCTGCATCAGAGCACCAAAGGTATTGTAGTGCATTAATCAAATGTTGTTCACTGTGTGTTCTGTGTCTGCAACTGCAAAACTCCAGTTCCTGGTTTGAGGTGGATTAAAAAAATAAACTGAAGAGAAAAATAAAATATAGCTATTTAGGCCAAATCAAGAAGACCACTGGTGCATCGCTAAGTAACACAGTACCACTCAACAGTAATGTAGTGAGAGCAAGCTGGCAGAAAAGGCACTTTGTGCAATGTCACCAAATGTAATGACAAAACAGCAGCAAATGAA